>NC_056731.1:911787441-911909941 GCF_019279795.1 Protopterus annectens | reverse complement strand
CCTCCCCCACCCTTTACCCACTACATAATCTAAATAGAATGTCATTGTTTAAACAAAGAAAAGAAGAAAAAGATAAAGGAAAAAAATGTATCAAATTACTGACCTTATTTCTCCTCTTCAGAAAGAGAAACAAGTTAAATCACAGCTTGACATTAAATCTCCAGATATTTTGACTAGTTATGAAACAAAACATTTCTTTGCACACAGAGAATAACTTTGATTAAATCCTTTTCAAAATATTTGTTGCTTCTTGGAAATGCAGGAACTATATTTAAAAAGATTAATAATAAAATAAAATGATGAGAGAGAAAAAAAAAACATTGTACAAATCATTTGTTTTTTAGTCTCTTCTTCTTCTCTGAAGTCTTCCACGAAGTTTCAGTTGACAGTCTCTTTAACGAAGGACTAGCCCATTCCATTTCTTCTATTTTTTCCAAAATCTTATTTTTTGATAAACAGTAAAGCAGAGTCTAAGTCATCGAAAATTTTAGGACCATCAGGAAGGAAGATTTTAAGCTTGGCAGGAAACAGAAGGTATGTTTTAAACTGTGCTTTTTTAAGCTCCCTTATTAGTGGCAGAAAAACTTTTCTTTTAGCTAATACCATGGAAGAATAGTCATTGTCAAAACGCACAGTTGTTTCATTAATCTTAACAGGAGCTTTAGCCCAAGCAGATTTAAGAACCATCTCTTTATCAAAAGATGATAGAAATCTAACTATAACTGATCTAGGATAGTTTTTGTTAGAGTTAGTATTAGCTATAGATCTATGTGCTCTTTTGATACCAAAAGAGAATGCTTCTGGTAAATCTAAAGTTTTAGGGAGCCATGTTGTTAAAAAATAAGTAATATTGTTACCTTCAATATTTTCTGGCAGTCCAAAAATCCTAATGTTATTAGCCTAGATCTATTTTCCAGGTCATCCAGCTTTGTTTGTAAATGTGTATTTTGTTTCAGCAGAAACTCAATGTTGATTTCCTCTTCTTATATTCTATTTTCCATGTCATTCACAGCTTCTTCTATGCCTGTCATCTGGATCTTCTGTTGTTGCAGGTCCATATGTAACAAGTCTATTTGTTTTGTAGTTTTTTCTATGAAAGTGTCTATTTTAGCATCCATTTTATCCATCTTAGCAGTGCTGGACTATAATTATCAGAGACTGAAGTTCTTTCTTGATGCTGGAGTCTTGAGAATTTGTCTTACTGGAACTCATTTCAGACTGATAAACTGACAGGAAAATTTCCAAAGTAATTTCTGACAGGAATATTATTAAGATTTCCTTTCTTTTTTAGATATAGTTCAAGAACTATATAAAACAAACATATTTAGAAAGAAAAAGAAAATTACTTCAAAAATTAAATTTTTAAGTAATTAATTCCTGTCAATGTAATGAAATTGGTGGAGCTGAAGAAATCTGCTGCTATCCTGTGTTCATCCTTGGCCACGCCCCCGGTTTTCCACATTTTGACTGCTTGTCACACATTGCCAGGGTCTGTGTTCCACACTGACCTCTTAACAGGTTGGGACATATGGACTAGGCTGAATTTTAAATAAAATGTTTCATGGCCGACATGTTCAAATATGGATTTAGAATGGCATTATGTGATACAAAATGTTTGTTTAAGATAATAGTTATAACAGTACTTGTTTATTTACATGCATGCATATTAGATTGTTTACTACAAAACCAGGATATTATTCAGGACATAATATTTAAGAATTAGCATTATCAAATAACTTGTTACAAGGTTGTAAAAGCATTGCTTGAATTTTTATGTGAATCTGCTAATCTATCAATAAGTAAAAATTTTCATCTGAGATTTTACAATGGGTGGCGCCCTTCTTAAATCGAGGGACATTATGTTAATAGTCCAGTTTCTGTTGGAAACTGACCCAACCCAAAGAGGTGTACACTGTGATATGCACTGACATTCATAACATTCCTAAGTTCTGTGCATACCCCATGTAGAAGGGATGTATACATAACAAGGACTGGTGATGACACTTCTCCTTTGTATCGATATGGAGTCTGGGCAAAGGCATTATGCAACTCTCTAAAATACATATATCCACATATATGTACACATATACATAGAAAAAGAGCCGTGCACATTGCCAACCTGCATTCTGACAATGTGTTTTTCATTGAAAAAAATTATATCAAATGGTGTACTCCACTGATAGCTCACAGTGTAAATGAAAAGTAATGGAGGGTTTATTCCTTTTCTTTCACTTATATGGAAGTCTATCAGCACTGCACTTTACTAGGGGATTGTGGTGCAAGTGTCATGGAACAGATGGTTTGTTCCTTCCACTTACACAGCGATCTACTGATGCAGCATTCTGTTGTCAGAGCTTAGTGTAAGTGAAGAGGACAAGGTTTGTTCCTTTCAGTTACACTGTGATTGATTGTCATTGACAGTGTTTTGCTAAGACTGGGTAACAGTGGGATAACAGAAATTATCCTCTTCTTAATATGGTTGTGCCCCCCCCCCCCCACACACACACACACAAAAACATGTCTTTTGTGCATTTTATACTTTCGTCATATACGTTACATCGAAAGCTGAAGGTTTGCATCTGATATATTGATTCCTGATGTCAGGTCATATTCATGATTCATACAGACCCTATACAATTTATATACAAACACGTGTTTGTGTATAAGGTGGCAGCATGCACAAGCTCAGAAGTGCAGTTCTGTAATATATATGAGAAAGCACAAGACAGAGAAATTGAGTGAGTGCATGCAAGTATGTGTGTGTGTTTAAGCCCGTCACAGCAAGAGCAATGTACAGGGTCAACACGCGTTTGTATCCGGTACCTGTTGCTGAGTCAAAAAAAAAAAACATGTTAAACTGAACTTTGGTGCCTACTTGTGGCACAGCACATACTTTTTCATTCCTAGTGTAGTAGGTGATATTTAGATAGAGTCATGGCAACAGCAACACATGAATCCTTATACCATATGCAAAGGTTTTTCTGGAAAACATGCTGGTACGTGGTTCCATAAACAAAAAAACACTTCCAAGTGAGATTCTGATCCTGGCACACAAACCCATCAACTCCAAGAACAACAGACTGGAGACAGTCAAGGTATCTGTGGACAAGGGAACACTGCCATGTTGACTGCCTAAGAGTCAAGGCAAATTAACACTTGGAAGGGGGAGCAGCTGAGTGTGTGTTGTGCATCTCCTCAAACTTTATCCTTCTGAAAATCTGAAGAAGCATGACTGCCTCTCAGAGATTTGTATGTGTCCATCTTCTTCCACACTGTATGCTATGTTCTGTGTTTGAGTCTTAGACTAAGGCTATATGTTTAATGCATAACAGCAGTCATAAAGGAGTGCCGCCTTAAACTCTGATTCGGTAAAAAGTCTGAGAAGGTGCACCTCCCTCTTTGACAGGGTCATACACTCACTTCTCCAGCTTCTTCCACACAGAGTTATGTTGTGTGTTAGGTCAGGGGACAAGGCGATTTTGTGTTTTTTGGACATGATACAAGTAAGAATGGGACATCTCTTCAAATGTTAGCTCACCTGGTAACTCAGAGAAGGTGCAAGTCCTTCTAGGCATCTAAACATACACCCACAGCTTATTAACAATGTTTATGACTGCCAATGATTGCTTACTGTCAGCAAGTTAGTTTTGATGAGTGGGCCATCAACAAGATGGCCATCAGTAAAAAAAGATAATACCCCACATAATCTTTTCCATTGTTAAAATAAGCAACAACTATTCTGAATGGCTTCACTCTTTACTCACGGAGTAATATCTGTCAAGAACAGGGTGATTAACCTCAGTTAATTAGTTAACTAAGCACATTAGAAAATATTTTAATCCCCCACTCCCCCACAGCAAAATGCTGATATGAGAGGGGACGGAGTTAAAATAAATGAATACAGTTAACAGTATTCATCTGTTGCAAAGCAGTGAGTCCCACATTGCAAGACCCCTCTATCAACTCTTCAACCAGAGTCTATCCATGGATTGCATCACTCAAGGTATGGAGAAGAGCTGTTTTGCTACTTCGCATAAAGGTGGTTTCTCTAGCCTGAGAATTATAAGGGCTGTTGCTAAACTTAGGGAGCCTATAACAAAAAAGAAGTGGGGAAATCAAGAAAAATCACAAATGGATATAGTAGTGGAAAACTTAAATATGCCAAGGTTAGAGACAGATGAGGGCAATTAGACGTTAAGTCAGAAAGAGATGAAATAAAAGTTGTGGTCTATAATCAATCTGCAGGAATGACTCCAGAAATAGATAGTATCATGGTGGAAGTTAGGAGGGAGGAAACTGATAAAAATGATAAAGACCTTGAAGGTTTTAACAGTATTTTAACAGGAAGAAAGGCACCAACAACCTGGAAAAGAGCTATGGTGGCTTTAACACCTACAAACAGTAAAGACACATCTGGTCCAGCTTCATATAAGCCCATTTCAATTCTAAACCATGATTATAACATGTTTATGTCTACGATCACTAAAACAATGGCAAAGGTGTTACCAAAATTGATAGATATGGATCAATGTGGTTTCGTCAAGGGGGCAAATATTTGACACCATTAATAGAACATGAATCTTTATACCATATGCGAAGGTTTTTCTGGAAAACATGCTGGTACGTGGTTCCATAAACAAAAAACACTTCCAAGTGAGATTCTGATCCTGGCACACAAACCCTTCAACTCCAAGAACAACAGACTGGAGACAGTCAAGGTATCTGTGGACAAGGGAACACTGCCATGTTGACTGCCTAAGAGTCAAGGCAAATTAACACTTGGAAGGGGGAGCAGCTGAGTGTGTGTTGTGCATCTCCTCAAACTTTATCCTTCTGAAAATCTGAAGAGGCATGACTGCCTCTCAGAGATTTGTATGTGTCCTACTGTTATTGGAGGGTCTTGATGTAGAGAAAGCATTCAACAGAGTAAGCTGGGATTTTATAAGTAGGGCAATAGAAACATATGCATTCCCTGATGGAGGACACTTGAAGGATTGGAGGTGAAAATTAAAGTGGGGGTGGGTTTTGAGCTCCGGATTCTTGGATTGTATGCTGTTTAGCTATGTTCACTTTTTAGTCTTCCATGGTATTCTAACATTCCCTTGAAATGTGGGTTTTCTTACAACCTTATATAGTCTTCCACGGAGTTGACTTGCCGATGCATTGATCTTTGGAATATCTGTTAACCAGCCAGGAGCTTAAATCCACTGAAGTCTTCCTTGTACTACCATGTGCTAATCATGTACCATGCAAATAAAAAATAACATAAACATGATATGAGCATGTGACAGCTTACATGTATCAGTCTACTGATGCAGTGATGTGTACATAGCCAACACAGTGGCAGATGGGTTTTAATCCCGTTGGCTGGTATGTTGTTTCCATGCAGGGCTGCCATTAGGCTAAGTGGACTTATTTGGCCCAATAGCTTCCTGCTCCATCTGGGCCCAACACTAAGCTTTGACAGGGTTGTTGTACCTTACATGAGTCAGAGATTTGCCTAAGAGACATTATAGCAAAGTGCAAGGCATTTTCATACTGCCAGTCTTGTTCCCACAGTAGTTACAAGTCCAGTATTATTACTAACTGCAGCTTCATGTCTTTTGTACGGCTTACAGTATCAGCTGCTTGCAATCCCACAGAAGTCAGTTGCTGTTACTGTGTGCTCAACAGGGTTTGCAACCCAAACCTGGTTGGACTAACCATATGGTTCTGTTTGCCAATCCAGTTACTGTACAGGATAGTAAGACTAGGCTTATTTTGAAGATGGATGAAGAGGTACTGTTTTCTTCTGTTTCTCTTACTGATATGGGGTTTAGAAATGGTTGTTAATGAATAAAGTTACAAAAAAAATAACTGCGCAACAGTCAGTCTCAAGACAGTATAAAAACAAACACTACTAAACATAAAAATATACTGTGATGAGAAGTAACTTCTGATCGCCAAGACTTCTGACACAATGTTACCAATTCAGCACTATGGCAGGAAAATGCTTGTTGCAGTCACACACAGGAGCAAAATAACCCCAGAGAAGTGAAACATGAGATGTAAGTGCTGAGTAGTAGGAGACACAGGTGGATAGAAAAGTGATTCACTTTGGTGAAAGTGTTAAAATAGTAAATCGGTAGGAAAACAACAAAAGAAACCAAAAACTTTAATCAATATCAATGAAATAGTGGCAATGTAACAAAAGGCATGCAGAAAAGTACAAGTCAGGACAGTACGTGGCATAAATGAATACAATTGCAAGTAAGTAAGTAGATGTGATACAAGAATTCAGTCAATAAAATAGGTTAAAAGAGTACCTGTATACTGTAATAACATAATACAATAAAATGTTTCTATGGAGAAAATAATATACAACATCCACTATTGAAAACTGTTGGGCATGAAATGTGATGGACAGTAAGGCGAGGCAAATGAAGGAAAACAGGAAAGAAGAAAAATAGGAAAAAAATAACATAAAATGAAAAAAAAATATTGTGGGTGGGGAACAATGGGAAAGTGCAGCTATCTTCTACCCAGGTTCAGGAGATCTAAACAGTACTACAGAGATTGAGAACATCTTTACTGGTAAGCCGTGGTGCACCCATATGTTGAAACACTATTTTGACACAAGTCTCAACAAGTCTTATGGCCAAGAGAGAATTCTCCTAGAAATGTGAGTAATCAGACTGATGCCCGTAATAATCGCATTGGAACTACAGTGTTTTCGAATTCTACAAGAGTGGACATTCCCACAGAAGCGATGTCATCACCTATCATACCACCCACTTGCCCTGTCATCATCAGCGCTAATGCTCCGAATGGTAGAGATGAGTGTAATGGAGGAGAGGGTGTTTCTGGTGTGCTGAGTTCAGCACCAATAACATTCGTGATAGAGTGATGCAACAAGGATCATCCTCATGTATCCAACGAAAGCACTTTGATTAATGCGACATCTAGAGACCAACGTATCCATAGTACCACGGTTTCTTTCCCTTTACCGATTCGACAAATGGACAGACCAGGTTGGTCGCCATAGGAGAACACAAGGCAGCGGAAAACATCGGAAGGCAGGCACGAGTTTCAGAGGAAAGTTTTGAAACCGACCACCAGGACTTAGTGGTTAATTTATCTAAATATACTTTAACTGATAGTGAATTATCATTATTAAATCGTGGTCTCTCATTTATACCCTCCAAATGTGTTGATATTACTGATGTTCTATTGGATATCAAGAATTTGATTAGAAATGTAAGCTTAAAAATGTTATTTGGTAATAATGACGCTGACGTTGGTAATGTGTTTAGGAAACCCTCCACTTATATTCCTCCAACCCACCCTCTCCTTGAAGCATTTGATAATGCATGTGAATGTAATTTATTTGATCTATATCAATCAAATACTAAATTTGAGTTCTATAATCTGTCATTTGATGAGTTTGCTTCTATTAGGAAGCTACAAGACAACAATAACATTGTGATTCGACAGGCGGACAAGGGAGGTGCAATTGTGATTTTAGATTTTGAGATGTATTCTAATACTATGCAAAATATGTTGGATGATGCTGGCACATACACTCTGTGCTAAATAATATAGCATTGGATAAATTGATTAAAAATGTGCATTCAGAATTATATGATTTGTTTTTATGTGGTATAATAGATGGTGAACTTTATAAATATCTTTTGGTTGAGTCTCCTTTAATTCCTACTTCTAGGGGACTCACAAAAATACAGAAAACTCTCATTTGTCCACCAATGAGACCTATTGTCTCAGGTGGTGGATGGCTCATGGAGCCGGCCTCCATTTTTATTGAGAAACATCTTAGACATGTTGTTGATGGTATGGCCACCATACTCAAAGACATACAACAGTTTTTAGAGAGTTATGGTGCGTATCTTTCTTCACATGATGAAACCAATGGAGAGTTGTTAGTGACTCTAGATGTTATATCCTTATTTATTCCCAATGATGCAGGGATGGAGTATGTAAGGTTATATCTTATTGAAAAAGGAATATCAAGGGATTTGGTTATTAGAATTCTTATGTTACTTGATTTAGTACTGAACAATAATGTATTCATGCATAATGACATTTATTATTTACAAAGAAAAGGGGTTGCAATGGGCACCCCTTGTGCCAACTCATATGCCAACCTTGTGTTGGCATATTGGGAGAACATCTATGTTATAGCCAACACAACCTATGGTAAAACATAAAATTCTACAAGCGTTTTGTGGATGATGTGTTTTTTATATGGGATGGGACTATGAATGAACTAACTGAATTCATTGAATACATAAATGGTACAACTAACTTTCTGAGCTTTGAGTATAAATGCTCAGATAAAATGACTGAATTTTTGGATGTGCAAGTGTTAAAGAAAGATGGTGTGATACACTCAGAAATATACAGAAAATCCTGTTGGAGAAATAGTATTTTACATCGTAACAGCATGCACCCACAATATATCTATGGTAACATAGTGGAAAGCCAAACCTTGAGAATTTCTTGTCTCACCACAGAAGATGAGACTTTTAATTGCAAACAAGAGATGCTAGCTGGTGATCTCTTAGTAAGAGGTTACAGTAAGAAAGTGGTAGAAAGCATCTATTGTGATAAGCAAACTATGAGAAGAGGGAAGGGCAAGCCATATTTACACAGGCACCAAGGTTATGAAGTCATTGAGGGTAGTAGAAGACCAAATACTGGTGTAAATAGGATAACTATCCCCTACTCCAATAAGAACCTAAACATTAAGGATATAGCACATAGGAACTGGAGTATTCTTACCACTGATGATAATATTTCTGAAATAGTGGGTAATAAACCCAATTTTGCCTATAGGAATATGAAATATTTGAAAAGGTTGCTTTGCTACGAGAGTAATGCTAAGAATACTGTTTCATCTAATAGGAAGGGTACACTCCCTTGTAGAAATTGCCATCAATGCACATATATGTCTGGTAATAGTGTCTATACTCATCCAGACACAGGAAAGGTGTTTAACTTTGACTTTTATGCTGACTGTAGGTCTAGAGACTTAGAATACCTGGCTGTTTTTTCAGATTTTCAGTTTCAGAGAACTTGAAAATTAACCACAAACGGTAAGGAAGAAAACACTAACTGGGAAGAATCCTGCAGCTGTTCAGTAAAAAGCACTGCAAGTTCCAGCTTTGAAGCATGAGATGACTTCCAGTAACCTAGTGGAAAATAGAAGTAAAATGTACTCAGAGCTCATCAAAATAAATAAAACACTGATGGAGTACACCAATACAAATATGAAAAGTTTAGATAAAATGGAAGAAGCCTTAAACACATATTTTGATGAGGTGATAAAACTGCAATAAAATCAGAGATCGAAATGAAGAAAAAGCTGGCTGAATATGTGACTGCTCAAGAAGAGATGTGTCAAAAATGACAGACTTACAGGACAGAGCAAACAGGAAAAAAATTTACATTTTCTGCTGTACCAGAGAAGCTGGAAAGAACAGACTGTATTAATTTTACGAAAGCACAAATAAGCAATGGGACTGGTATTCCACAGCAGGCATTGTTAACTGAAAAGGATATCGTGTGTATGCTCCAAAGCTGGCCATAGGAAAGCGACCTACACCTTTAATAGTAAAGATGCAATCCTAACAGGAAAAGGAGTAGATTATGACAAAACTGTGACAGAAGGACAAAGTATTTAAAGTGGAAGACAGTAGAGTGTTTGTGGAAAATGATTACTCACTGAACACCAGGTAGAAGAGGAGTAAATTTATTCCACTAATTGGGGAATGTCGAGAACCAGGCATGAGATTCAAATTGCTCTATCCAGCTATCTTCAGAATATTCTCTCTTGGAGGGACAAAAAGCATTTTTGAGGCACAACATGATAAGGAGGAAATACATAAATTAGCTATGAAACAGAAGGAGATTCTGTTGCTTGGTCTCCTGGTAATAAAGACCACGGAGGACCTGTGGCAGTGAAACTTTTTCCAGTGTTTCAATGGAAAATGCTTGACAGACAGAAAAAAAAGCACAAGAGTTGACTAGAAGAACAGAGAGTATGTTGGAAAGAAAGCAGAGACTGAATCTGAGAGATGGAGATAAACAGGAATAAAACCAATAACTCAGAAACTGACAAATGTGGGATTACAAAGCATTAACTATATTTGTGAAACATGACAGAACAAAAAAAAAACTGGAAATATTGGACTTTGACTTTGTTAAACTTGTAGGGGACTCTAAAGCATGTGCCATACTTCATATCATTAATGTTTGGATGAACACTTTGGAGAGAGGCAGAGGAAGAAAAGAGTTAACTGTAAGCAAAACAAACTTTTATTCTTAAAAGTAATACTTGTATAGTGCATGATATATGCATACTATAAAGTTAAGTTTTCTCAGTTGTTTTCAAGTGCAATGTGGATACTAAGGTAAATGGGTGTTTTTTTTGTGCTTCTTTTCTCTTTCTCCTTTTCTTTAAGAAATGCAGGCACTGCAATGTAAAAAAAAGAAAAGTCCATTCAAAAAAGAGTATGATACAAGAAAAAAAAATACTTTTTCTCATATTTGCATAGGGGAATGTCTGGATTAAGGCTCTTGGTTTTATCTAGTAACAGTTATTAAGAGAAAGCAAAGAAATAAAAAAAACATCAACCATAATAAAGCTCTCCTCCAGCAAATAAATAGATAAAGAAAGGTTTTCAAGATGGTTATTCGGCAGAATATCTGGGACAAAGGAAGAGAGGAGTACGTATTAATTACAAGAGGAGCTCCAATAGTGACAGAAGAAGATAATAATGGTAGTTATGTAGTAGTAAGGGGGTTACTGTCAATGGAGGAGGATTACAATGGCACGTATTTATATTCCACCCAAACTGCTATAATAGACCTTAAGAAAATTCTGGGAGAAATAATCAGTTTTTAGCAGGGAATATTACTTACAGGTGGGGACTGGAATTTGATTTGCAGCAGGGAAGATAGGCCCAGAAGGGAAAATATAGCAAAATAGGGTAGATATTTGAAGAAATGTATGAAAATATTTTACATGGAAGATGCAAATGTAGTAGCATGAGTTCAGAGTCAATTTATATATTATTTCCCAAAGTACAAAAACTGGGCTAGGATAGACAAAACTTTTAGTTATGTACTTACCATAACTTTAGATGTATGGGATCCATCTCGCCTACATTCTCTACAGATGGGTTCGGAGCCGATCCTCGGCTCGCACGCTATACAATAGAACGAAGTCTCTTATTGGCTGAGTTACCTCATATCCCAGGATGCACCACTACTGCTTCCCCAGATCTTGTTTGTCCGCACACATGCACACACACATAGACTGTTGTTATAACATTGCCCGGTGTTTCAAGAGAGGAAACAGCTGACTACGGACCGTCCGGTCTCTTCTGGCCTCCAAGGCAGGGGGAAGGAGGGTGGGTTATTAGAAATGAGATGGATCCCATACATCTAAAGTTATGGTAAGTACATAACTAAAAGATGTAATGTGATCCTATCTCGCCTACATTCTCTACAGATGGGACAGCGTCCCTAGCACCTAATTCCTGGGTGGCTCACTGGAAAACGGTCCAGAGAACCGTGGAACCGAAGGAAGCTCGACCCCTAGATGCCACATCCAATTTGTAGTGAGAAATAAAGGTGTGTAGAGAAGACCACGTAGCAGCCGCACAGATGTCATTAATAGAGAGCTTGGAATGAAAGGCTGCGAGCTTTCACTGGAACTGCAAGCTCCTTATTTGAAATGCGATAAATATGACTAATACAGTCTCTGATCCACTTGGCAATAGCGAGTTTCGTGACAGCTTTGCCCAATTTACTGTCCGAAAAGGACACGAACAGTTGATCTGATTTTCGTGCTTGGTGTGTCCTATCCAAATAGAAACGTAATTGTCTGTGCACATCTAAGCTGTGAAAGGTACACTCAGCTCTGTTTGAATACTTAGGGAAAAAGACCGGTAATTCCAGTGATTTTTGCAAACAAAAGTTAGAACAAACCTTAGGTATAAAGGATGGGTTTGGTCTAAGAGATACTCTATCTTTGTGAAATACCAGATATGGTGGTTTGACACATAAGGCTTGAAGTTCTGAAACTCGTCTGGCTGATGTAATAGCAACTAGAAGGGCAGTTTTCCACAAAAGAAATTTTAAGTCATAGGTTGCTGCCGGCTCAAAGGGAGGTGCAGTTAATGCACCTAGCACTACGTTAAGGTCCCACGGTGGTGCGGGATGAGATATAGGGGGCCGTAGAAGCCAAGCTCCTTTAATAAAAGCTTTGCACAACTTGTTGCTCATTAAAGGTGGTTCTACGTTTTCGTGAAAATTGGAAATAGCTGCCAATTGAACTTTGATGGTAGACACTGAACAACCCTGGTTGAACAGGGAAGTTAAAAACTTCAGAACCTCTGACACCGAGGCTGTCATAGGGTCTAATCCTCGGAGTTGGGCCCAAATAGCAAACCTTTTCCATTTACTGCTATAAATCTTTTTAGTAGAAGTCTTGTGGGCCGAGGACAAAATATGCATAACTTCAGGGTCGAAAGAATGGCTACTAACTATGGTCGGAAGAGGAGTAGCCAAGCTGCTAGCTTCAAAGACTGGAGGGACTGATGGAGCTGTCCTGACTGATGTGTCAAGTGGTCCGGAACTTGGTCCAGGAACCAAGGACCCTCCAATGCATACTTGTGAAGAAAGGGGAACCAGACTTGACGAGGCCAGTATGGGGCGATTAGAATCATTTTGCTTTCCAAGCGAATCACCTTCTGAATCACCTTGGGGAGAAGGGGAACCGGTGGAAAGGCGTATAGCAGACCGGGGGGCCAAGCTTGGACCAGAGCATCCTTGGGGATCTCCCCCGGAACTGGAGTGAGAGAGAAGAACTGCTGGCATTTTGCGTTGAGGGGAGTTGCGAACAGATCGCAACATGGAACTCCCCATCTCGTGAAAATCTGTTTTACCACTCTGTCGTTCAAGGACCATTCGTGAGGGGAGAGAATAGTCCTGCTCAGTCTGTCGGCTATCACATTGGATGTCCCGGAATGTGTGTCGCCACTAGAAAACATTTGGTAGCAATCACCCAATTCCATTCCTTCATGGCCTCTCTGCAAAGGGGGTAAGACCTGGTCCCTCCTTGCTTGTTCAAGTACCAGACTACCGACATGTTGTCGAACTGAATGGCAATCGTCCCCTGGGGGAGGTGGTCGTGCAGTGCTTGCAACGTTAAAAGCACCGCCCTAATTTCCAGGATATTGATGTGGAGAGGATTCTCGTCGGAGAGCCACGTGCCTTGGACCGACCTGTCCAGATAATGTCCCCCCCACCCTGTCTGGGAGGCGTCCGTAGTCAACGTGGCCGAGGGATGGGGCCCTGATCCAGGTTGGAGGAAAGAAGCCAAGATCCTGTTTGCACGTCTCTGTGATCAATATGCAGTGATTGAGGGGGAGGTCTTGATAAGACCACTGGACTGAGAGGAGCCACTGGAGTATCCTCATAAGCAACCTTGCCAAGGGGACGAGGAGAATGGTGGCTGACATGGAACCTAACAGCTGCAGGACCATTCTCGCTGGAGCGGCATCTGAAACCTGAGACTGCAATGTTGCTATCCTTTCCGCAGAAAGATAGACTCGCATCTGCCTTGAGTCTATTTCTGCACCAATAAACAGAATACGCTGTGCTGGCAGCAACGGATTTTGTCCAATTGAAGGTGATTCCTAAGGAGTTGCCTAGGAGATAGTGGCTGCTAGAGTTTTAAGAGTAGATGCCTTGAGGTGGCAGTTAGGAGCCAGTCGTCTAGGTATGGAAACACTTGGAATCCTAGACTTCTCAGGTGAGCAGTCACCACTGCCAAACATTTGGTGAACACCCTGGGGGCTGTGGTGAGACCAAAGGGCAGTGCACAGAACTGGAAATGACTGTTTCCTAGGCTTGTCTCCTTGACGCCTGATCTATCAGAATGTGATAATAGGCGTCTTTGAGATCTATGGAGCACATCCAAACACCCTTCTCCAAAAGCGGGAGAATGGTTTGCAAGGTGACCATCTGGAATTTGGACTTTTTCACTGATCGGTTTAACCTGCTGAGATCCAAAATGGGCCTCAAGTCTCCGGTCTTTTTTGGTACCAAAAAGAATCTTGCGTAAGTCCCTGATCCGGCCTGCTCTGCGGGGACAGGTTGGATGACTCCTTTTTGAAGCAGCTTTGAAATTTCGATGACTGCCAGATCCCGTTGACTGGGTGGCGGGTCCGGGATTCTTTGGGATGGTGGGGGGGGGGATGAGAGAAGGGAATGGTGTAACCTCCGGCGATGATTCGGAGCACCCATTGGTCCTGAGTGATACTTTCCCAGGCCTTTAGGTGCCTCAAAAAACAACCCCCGGCTGGCTCCGGAGCTGCACAGTCGGGCACTCCTTCAGGGATGCTGGAAGGAGGAGGAGCCACGAAAGGACTCGCAGTCTCCAGTGTTGCGGGCCCGCCGCCTCTGGGACGGCGTCTCCCTGAAAAATTTCCCCTTCCTCTGCCTCTAGAAGGGGAATCGCTCTGCTGTGATGAGTAAGGCTTTTGAGACTTATGGAACCACATTTTCCCTCCTCTTCAAGCCTTGGGATAAGGTCTGAAGGGAGTGGAAAGGCAGTTAAAGTCTTACCCTCCTGTTCGCAGCAAGTCAAAGTGTCCTTTACCTTGGGTCCAAACAGGGAAGACCCATCAAAGGGGGCGTCGGCAAAGGAAGACTTAAAGGCCTCCGCAAAGTGACACAGGCGTAGCCAGGCTTGTCTTCGTTGAGCAACACCTGTGCCCGCCGCTCTGCTCGCTCCTTCGGTTGCATACGAAATGAGCCTCATGGATGAGTTGGATAGGGAGGACAGGGTAGCCAACTGGGAGTTAACCGTCTGGGCTAACTGCTCAGGTAAGTTACCGGAGAGGGTATCCGAAAGCTCCTTGACCAGATCCCTCTGCAGTCCAAGTAATTCAGAGACCTTAATGTAAAGGTTGCTGAAGCAAGGGTGCGCTTCCCATACCGATCCATGCTCCTAGACTCCTTATTAGGAGGATGGATGGATGTTGAAGCCTCTGCCACATCTTGTTGGGTGGCAGATGCCACCACCAAGGCATCTACAGCCACACCTTTGGAAAGAAAGTCCTTATCAGGGGGTGCCGAAAGGAATTTATTGGGGCGAGCTGGCACCGGTTCAACAGAGTCCGGGTGTTCCGGAGATCAAATCCAGGAGCTCATCGAGGCGGAGAAACCCAGGAGGCGGAGGGTTGAGCCGGCCTTGAGGAACACCGACTCCTCAGCAGAAGGGGTTTGGACTGCCAGTCGCCTCATTGCTTAAGGATTTCCAAGATGTCCTGAAGGATACATCATCCGAGGGCGACTTGGGGACCCTTCCGCCTCATCGAGGTCGGTATCCGAGGTGAGAGACTCATCAGGGTCGGCGTGCTTCCTCTTGCACTGTCTCTTCCTTGGGGTTCCTCGAAGGCGCTTCGAGGGACCTCCAGGAAGAAGGAACCCCGATGGGGTAACCTCAGGCCCAAGGGCGAGACAGGGGATTGCAAAGGAACCAGTCTCCGTGCCAAGGGAAGGTGGTGGTGAGATGGTAGAAGTGGCCAGAGAGGACTTGGCCAAGGCACTCCTCATGGCCTTGAAGGCGGGACCCCCAGAGTCCTGGGAAGGTTAAACCCCCAAGGCCACAACAGCAGTCGGAACTCCCTCCGCCGACGCACTGAGAGGGAGGCTCGGAACCGAAAGGATCGGTCCGACAGAGGAGGTCCGCATCGCAACACCGACCTGAAGGGCGGGGTTGGAGTTAGGGTCGGAACCGACCCGACAACCTCCACCGGCTCCACCAACACCGACTCCAACGGCGCCAAAGCTATTGGAGGAGGAACCGAGATGGCAGGGTGGGAAACTGGCTCCAGAGTCGACTGGGCTGGAGCCGAGACCAACTTTTGAAAGACCGGAGACTGAAAAAACCTTTGAAGCACCCTGTCTACATCCGAATCAGACATCCTTGAAGACCGAGAAGAGACCGACCGGGTCCGAGTCGACTTCTCCGCCGGCTCTGAAAGACTGGGGGACCGGCTCCGTATGGTTTCGAGAAGTATTGGCGGCGACGGAGATTCCAATACCACTGCAATTTCCCTCGGAGCCGATGTGGACTTCGGCACCGAAGGGGAAGAGTCTGAGCGGGCAACCTTCATCGGCTCTGAAGGCAGTGGAGCCGATGGAGATGACTCGCCTCTCGATGCCCGAGCTCTCGGCTCTGAAGGCAGAGGAGTCGAGGCTGGAGACATCGAGGCAGACAAGTCCGTGGAGCCGATGGAGAAGCCTGCCTTGACTTTTTTGCTGCCAGATCCAATGGGCTGGTCGGAGCCGAAGATTTTTTCTTCCTCGACGGGGAAGAAGAAGAAGATAGGGCTTCCTCAAAGGAAGGGGTAATAAGCCCTTTCAAAATCAACTTATTTTTCCTCTCTCGGAGCACGCGAGAGGAAAAAGCGTGGCAAACGCTACAGGATTCCTGGAGGTGCTTCGGCCCCAAACAGTATACACATAAAGAATGGTCGTCCGTAATGGACATTTTATAATTGCATTTTGAACATTTTTTAAATCCTGATGGCCTATGTTCCTTCGACATGGCTATCTACTTCAACTGAACTTTAAGAGAAAAAACTAAACACGTAGGCTAGGGCAAGGTCCCTCTAACTTAATCGGGATCACTTGCCACCAAAAAATAACACAATTTTACCTCACAATTTTGAACTACACAACACAATAAGTAGCTGTTAAACAGCTCTAAGTAAGGCGCGTGGGCTAGGGCAAGGCCCCTCTAACTTAAACGGGATCCTTTACCTTCAAAAAAAATACAATTTTACCAAAAAATGTTTAAAATACACAATCACACAACAATAAGTAGCTGTTAAAACAGCTTTTGGGTAAGTTTTAGAGAAATTTCTGACAGAAAATTAAACACTAAGAGGCACTTAGCTCAGCCAAGTCCGAGACCACGTCTATGCTGTAGAAGCGGCAAATGAGATCTGGGGAAGCAGTAGTGGTGCATCCTGGGATATGAGGTAACTCAGCCAATAAGAGACTTCGTTCTATTGTATAGCGTGCCGAGTCAGAGCCGAGGATCGGCTCCGAACCCATCTGTAGAGAATGTAGGCGAGATAGGATCACATTACATCTTACATTTCACAGGAACATGTGCATTTATTTGAACAATTTGATACACATCTAATAACAATTTCAGATCATGAGCCAATTGTTATTGTATCTTTCGGCTTTTCCCCGATTAGGGGTCGCCACAGTGGAACTTCGGTCTGCTAATGATTGGCAGTATATTTTTATGTACCGAGTTGCCAGCTCTGATGCACAACCTTCAACGAAGGGGTATCATAAGCCAATAATAACTAAAAAACACAGGGGAATGAAATAAAAATGAGACACTGCTGCTTTTCCACCTATCTGTTGAAAAGAGAGGAATTTAAGGAATGAGTTGTGGAAACTATTCAGGAGTTAGAGAAAACAGAAATTTCTTCTGAAAATATAGCTAAGGAGCGGGATAAAATTAAAGTGGAATTTAAAAATAGGATGAAAATAAAAGAGAGAGATATGGTTAGGAATCAACAAGAATTATTTAGAGGAAGTGATAAATGTTAAAGTATTACAGAATAGGGGAACAAGAGGAGGAGCAATTGCAGAATGCTAAGCAGAAAAATAAAGAATTACCCCAATAATATGCATGAGAATATGCATGAGTTTAGAGAGATTGCTGTTAAGCAACAGTTTTTTGGTAATAAATCCAGAGCACAAAAGCTTTTATCACAAGGACTCAGGCAACAGAATGTGAAAAGGGTTATAGCCAAGCTTAGGGAGCCTATAACAAGGAAGATAACAAGAGATCCTGTAAAGGTACTATTTTATGAAAGTCTATACAAGGCAGAGAAATATGGAGATGAAGAAAAGGTACAAATGGATTTTTTATGTATGAATTAAATATGCCAAGGTTAGAGGTAGATGATGCTTAATTACTAATAGAAGGAAATGAGATGTAAATGGTGATGTATAATCAATCAACAGGAAAGTCCTCAGGAACAGATGGTATTTCTGTGGAAGTTTGGAGGGAAAATCTGAAAGATATGGAAGGTTTTAACAGTATTTTCAGAGGAGGAGAAGCACTAACATCCTGGAAGAAAGCAGTGGTGGCTGTAAGCCCTAAACAGGGCAAATACCCATCAGATCGAGCTGCATATATTCCCATGATTATAAATTGTTTGGGTCTATAATGGCTAAAGGAATGGCAAAGGTGATGCCAAAATTAATAAGACATGAATCACTGTGGTTTTGTGGAAAGGAGGCTAACATTTGGCAACATTAACAAAACACTGATAACCCAGGGGGAAGCTGAATGTAAGAAAATACCACAGCTGTTGATGGGTCTTGATGCAGACAAGAAAGCATTTGACAGAGTAAGCTGGGAGTTTATGAGCAGTGCAATGGAAGTATCTGCATTCCCTGATTAAATTATAAGGTCGATTAGGAGGATATATGAAGGTCTGGAGGTAAAAATTAAAGTGGGCGGGTTCCTGTCTGATCATTTCTGTTTGAGCAGAGTAACAAACCAGGAGTATCCTCTTTCCCTTTTGTAACTGCACTACATTTAGAACCATTGTCAAAGAAAATAAGAGTCTCAGAAATTCAAAGATATAATCAGTATGGTAGTCAAGAAAAGGTGGCTCTATTTGCAGGTGATAGTATTTTATACCGGAAACATTAGAAAAGCACATTTCAGTACTGTGGAACATTTTGAGGCAGCTTCAAATCTTTTCAGGATACAAAATTAATGAAGCTGAAACAAAAGGAATAGCTGTAAATTATGTACCCACCCACAAATTAGTTCAGCAATATCCATATTTATGGGGACATGATAAAATGAAGTACTTAGGCATATGGATTAAAAAGGATTCTGGTGTGGCAGCTAAGGATTTGTGGGAAAGGACTATACAAAAGACAATACAAAAACTGAGAAATTAGAAGCTCTGTTATATGGATATGGCTAGGAAGATACAAGCAGTTAAAATGTTTTTAGATCCTTTAGTTTTATACAAAGGTCAGACATATTTTTATCAATCAGAGGAGAAGTTATGGATAGCAATTAATAAAGAGTTGAAGGATTTTATCTTGGAGGGGAAGATGGCAAGAGTCAAGTGAAATAAGCTGATTCTTCCAACTAAACAAGGTGGTTTGGGATTACCCGATTTGAAGGCTAATTTCAGAGCTACACAGTTAACAATCCTATACACAGCACAAGCAGACATCCAAAACTCAAAGCAGAAAGAGATCATGATGATGAAACGGTGATGCTCAAGAAATAAGGAGACACTGGGACTTCAGATGCAGATCCTTAAGGAAAATAATAACCATGCAGAATATTATATTCATAAAGTACCAGAAAATATTGTAAGAACTAAGCCAACACGAGAATGGAGAAAGGAGATTCTGACAACAGGGATGACTGCAATTAGGGATACAGACAATAGGCAAGAGGGTGCTGGAATTTATTGGAGAAAACTGGGAAAAGAACCAAGGTGTTGGGAGCAAATAATTAGACAGGGAAAGGAAAAAGAATAGAAAGAGGCCAATAATTTTAGACTGCAGGATAGAGATTGCTTTCCTTAACAAGGATTGTTATCAGAGTATAGGCAAAGAGAAAGAAACAGAGTGAATCCCAAGTGAAAGACCATCACTGGTAAAGTTTTTATTAGAATCTAGAACAGAAGCTGCTGGTATAAAAAGGAATAATTAGTTATGGCATATAAAATATTACTTGGTAACTATAAGAATCAATCAGAGGAGGTTAGAAAGGATTGGGAAGAGAAACTGGATAAGCAATTCACAGAGAAACAATGGGGGATATATGCATGTCTCCAAAATATGCAACAAAGTCTAGAAAATTTAGGATCTTTGCTTGGAAGTGTTTACATTGGTATTTTTATACCCCAAGTAGCCATTTTTATCAGGTAGACAGCAAATGTTGGACGTGTAATGGAGAAGAAAGAGGTAACTGGGAACATATTTTCTGGGAGTACGAGTTGTCAGACTTTAAAGATTCCCTACGTACTGGACGAGCAGATTGGTGTAACTAAGGAAATTATTTTTTGAGCTATGATACAGAATTGGAACTGCCTAGACATAGAAAGGCCTTGCTGAGTAATTATTGTGGCGCTCAAAAAAAGCAATTACTAGAAAATGGAAATCGAAGTCTAAACAAATATTAGTAGAAGTAGTGAATATAGCAAAAGACATAAAACAACTGGAACTGGGATCTTTATAAAAGGGTTTAAGCAAATTACACAGGAAAAACTGGAACTGTGGGAACAATACATGCAGGGAAGGAACTAGGTTTAAAAGAAGGCAGGATTTTGAATGAGATATGTAATGTCTGACTGACAATGACTGGAGAGATTATAAGTGAAGTATAATGTTTGCAACTACAATTATATCAATATAGTTTGTGATATATAATGTTTGCAACTAAAATTATGTCAATATGGTTTGTTTTCATTTATATAAATATATGACTGGCTACATCATGCATGGTAGTTTAATAAAGATGTTTCTTGTTTAAAAAAAAATTCAGAAATGTTCATTTTTAATAACATAAATCATCTTAATTTCTCTCCATTTACTAAGAAGCAATCAATACCATATACACCTGATGTTATGAGAAATTCTCATATCAGCACAACTAAGGTAATTTACTGAAACTGTGAAACAAAAATCAGTTAAATTTGGCTAAGTTATAAGAAAATCTTTAAAGCCACCCATAAAAAGAAGTTATGTTCTTACCATAACGTTCCATCTGAGTAGTAGACTTCATTCTTCTGCATATATGGGTATACGGATCCGATTCGGATCCGAACCGGCAAAACTTTTCAAGCATCAGCTCCAAGCCCCTCCCTTACCTATATTACATCACTTCCTCCTATCTATCCCCAGATCAAGTTTGCTGACACAAGTGGCAACATAATCACAATCCTAAACAGGAAAAACCTGAAAGTGAGGGGGAAGGAGGGAGGGAAGGTGCAGAAGAATGAAGTCTACTACTCTCAGATGGAACGTTATGGCAAGAACATAACTTCTTTATCTGAAGTAGTTGACTTCATTCATTCTGCACATATGGGACAGAGTCCCCAGCTACTATAATTCAAGGGAGGCCCTTATGGAAGGATATTCCCGAGCACTGCAGAGCCAAAGGATGCTCTCCCTCTAGAAATAAGATCCAATTTATAATGAGAAATGAATGTGTGCGAATTGGCCCAAGTTGCTGCCGCACAGTTATCATCTAACGGAACACGTGACCAGAAAGCTGCAGAAGTGGCCATTGCTTTAGTGGAATGAGCCTTCAATACACCAGGAGGAGATAAACCTTTGTCCTTATAAAACTGTGCAATACAGAGAGTGATCCACTTTGCTAAGGACACTTTTGAAACTGCTTTGCCCAAAAATGGTTTTGAAAAAGAGACAAACAATTGATCCGACTTCCGGAAGGATTTAGTCCTATGGAGGTAAAAACGAAGCTGTCTATGGACATCTAATAAATGAAGCTTACGTTCACCTCTATTTTGGAAATTTGGGAAGAAGACTGGCAAATTTATAGACAGATTAATATTGGCTGCTGAGGACACCTTGGGAAGAAAGGAAGGATTCGTACGCAGCGAAACCCTATCCTTGTGGAAAACCAAATAGGGGGGCAAGGAGGATAAGGCCTGCAACTCTGAAACTCTCTTGGCTGACATGATGGTGACCAAGAAGGCTGTCTACCATGACAAAAACTTAATCGGAACTGAACTGGCTGGCTCGAAGGGGGAGAGGTCAAAGCCTGAAGGACTAAAGTCAGATCCCAGGGGGGCACCGTTTCTTTAACTGGTGGTCGCAATAAAAAAGTCCCCTTCAGAAAAGCTTTACACAATTTGGCAGAAGCCAGAGCAACCTTATTTTCACCCACATGAAAATTGGAGATGGCAGCCAGTTGAACCTTGATGGTAGAACTACTTGTGCCTGATCGAAAAAGATCAGCCAAAAAATCCAGTATGACCGGAACAGGGGCTGTAAACAGGTTCAGATTGCGCTGAGAGGCCCAAATGCAAAAATGTCTCCACTTGCTATTGTAGAGTTTCCTAGTGGAGGCTTTAAGAGAAGCTACCAGAATATTCTTAACAGGGGATGAAAGTCCGGGAGTCCTGATGATCATGGGAACTGGAGCAGCCATGCCGTCAGCTTGAGACTGTCCAGGTTGGGCAGGGGCAAGCCCGACAGGTGAGAAATCAGATCCGGGCATGGATCTAGAGTCCTTGGAGGAGCCAACAGGTGAGACCATAGGAAGGGAAACCATACTTGACGAGGCAAGAAGGGAGCTATGAGAATGACTTTGCACTGCAGCCGGCAAGCTCTCTGAAGGAACTTGGGAATAAGAGGTAACGGGGGATAAGTGTACAGTAGCCCGGGAGGCCAAGCATGGGCTAGAGCGTCCCTGGGGACATCCCACGGAGGAGGATCAGAAGGAAGAAGTTGCTGCACTTCGCTTTGGAAGGAGATGCAAAGATATCGCAGCAAGGTTGACCCCAAACACGGAAGATCTTCTCCGCCACTGATTGTTTCAGAGACCACTCGTAAGGCAGAAGGATTGCCCTGCTCAGACTGTCCGCTAGAATGTTTGAGCGTCCCGGGATGTGCATTGCTATGAGAAATCGGCTGGTGGATATGGCCCACTCCCAAACAATCATGGCCTTGTGACAAAGGGGGTAGGATTGGGTCCCTCCCTGTTTGTTTATATACCAGACTACAGACATGTTGTCTGATTGAATGGCTACCATCCCCAGAGGTATGACAGGATGAAAGGCTCTCAACGCGAAAAGCACTGCCTTCATCTCCAGGACACTGATGTGTAGCTTGGTCTCTGGAGGGGACCACGTGCCCTGGACCGTCCTTCCCAGGAAATGCCCCCCCACTCGAGCTGGGAAGCGACCGTGGTCACCGTGGCTTGAGCCAGAGGGGCTAGAAAACTGCACCCCGCGAAAAGATCCGCTGATTGAAGCCACCACTGGAGTGACGTTCTGCATGTCCGATTTATCCAGATGTGGAAATTCATCGGAAGGTCTAGCCAGGACCATTGAACTGCTAGATTCCACTGAAGGACTCTCATGTGAAGACGTGTATGAGGGAGGATAGAGATTGCGGCTGCCATCAAACCCAGGACCCTGAGAACATCGGCTGCTGTGACTACCAAGTGATCCAAGATAGCCGATACATGGACTCTGAGAGTTTCTATCCTTTTCAGGGTGAGAAAAATCTTGGACTGAATCGAATCCAACCATGCCCCGATGAAGTCTATTATCTGAACCGGAGCCAGGTGGGACTTGTTGATATTGATCGTGATGCCTAAATTGTGAGCCAGACCGAGGAAGTAGTGTAGGGACTGACACAAGAGACATTTGGTGGATGCAGCGAAGAGCCAGTCGTCTAGGTAGGGGAATACCTCAATGCTCTGAAGTCTCAAGTGAGCCGCTATGAATGCCATAACCTTGGTGAACACCCTGGGGGCTGTGGTGAGACCGAAGGGTAGGGCTCTGAATTGAAAGTGACTGGCCCCTAGCCGGAAGCATAGAAACCTCCTGGAGCTCCTGTGGACCTTGATGTGATAGTAAGCGTCCTGGAGGTCTAACAAGCACATCCAGTCGCATTCTCTCAGAAATGGTAGAATGGACTGTAGAGTGACCATCCAGAATTTTTGTTTCTCTACCGACAGGTTGAGGATAGACAGGTCCAGAATGGGCCTGAGGTCCCCCGTCTTCTTTGGCACGAAAAAGAACCTGAAGTAGATGCCTGATCCGGAATGATCTGGGGGGACCGGCTCGATGGCTCGCTTTTGCAGCAGCTTCAAAACCTCTAAGGCTACAGCCTCCCTGTGAGCGGGTGGAACATCTGGAAGGCGTGCAGGGGTTATGGGACATGAAATGAAGGGGATAGAATATCCTCTGGATATGATGCTTAACACCCAGCGGTCTGCAGTAATGAACTCCCATGCCGCTGGATGTAAGGAAAATCTTCCCCCGACTGCCTCCAGAGTAGAGCAGCCGGGCAACCCCTCAGGGTTGCTGTGCGGGTCTGTTGGAAAAAGGTTCCCTAGACCCGAAGTTTCTGGGAACCCCTCTGCCACTGGGACGGCATCGGTCTTGTCCCCTCTGCCTCTGGGGGACGAGTATTCCTGAGTTTCACAAAAGGACTGTGATTTCCAGAAACACATCTTCTTTTGCCCCTTTTGGTTCCTGGAATAGGACCTCTGGGGGTTAGAGAAGCGGATTCTGATGGCTAACAAAATCATTCCATCCTTCTCACTCTGGGTTAGTGTGTCGCGTACAGTCTTCCCAAAGATGGATGATCCATCAAAAGGGGCATTGACGAAAGATGCCTTAAGGGGTCTGCAAATTGACACAGCCTGATCCAGGCGTGACGCCTCAAGGCAACACCTGTACCAGCAGCTCTAGCGGCTCCCTCCGTAGCATGAGAGAGGAGACGCATGGAGGTATTTGTCACTGATTTCAGTGTAGCCATCTTCGCAGTGAAAGACTGCTTGTCCTGTTGCGATAGAGACTCCGGGGGCGACTCAGTTAGTTCCGATATAAGGTCTCGCTGCAGTCGGATGACATGTGCCAAGTAATTCAGCGCACGAATAGAAAATGTCACTGACGAGTACATGCGCTTCCCGAAATGATCCATCAACCTGAACTCTTTGGTGGATGAACTGAGGAACTCTCCTGTGCCAGTTCCTTCTTTGTGGCAGCTGCAACCACCAAAGCATCTACCAAGGCTCCTTTGGACCAAGCCTGTCTATCTGACGGCAGAGAAAGAATTTTGCTGGCCTTTTGGGTATAGGCTCTATGGTGTCAGGATCCTTCGATGCCCTAGTGGTGATGAGGTCCACCAAAGGGTCCGCTGGATGGGAGACCCAGGAAGTAGATGGGACCGCACCAAAGGCCTCCAGGAATACGGACTCATCCGCAGAGGGTTTGGGGGCTGGCCAACCTCCTCTTTGGCGGAGGATCTCCATAATGTCTCCGAACGAGACATCCTCTGAAGGTGATCTGGGGGAACCCTCTCCTTCCTCCAAGTCCATATCAGTGGTAATGGACTTGGGGAGTCCAAATGCCTCCTCTTACACTTGCGCTTACGAGGTTCCTCTCCAGTGGGACTCTCTGGAGAGGATTAGGGGAACAACCTGGGGTTGTTTTGGCACGGGCTGTCCCTGGGACAGGGTAATGGGAGCAGAATCCAAAATCAGACGGGTCTGGGTGGGATCCCAGTAGGTGAGCTGTGGTCTCAACCCCTGGGAGAAAACCCTTTCCACTGCCCCGAATGCTGATGGAGAGCACACCTCCGTAGAATGTAAGGAAGAGGCTCTCTCCAGCACCGAAACAGGGACCGGAGCCGAAGGAGGGGTAGTCCGGGCACCGAGGATGAGATCCGAAAGCGTTAGATCTCGACCCTCGGGTCCAACTCCCCGACCACGGCTCCGAGAGTCTCCTGGATCCGAGATCGGATCCGAGGAACTCAAGGTGACGGCCGGCGTCGAGGAAACGAGAACCATCGGCACCAACCCCACAGCTCCGAAAGGTCTCGGACCCGACAGCCCTGAAGCGTCCGGTCGGATCGGGGAAGGAGCAATAGGATGGAACATAGTTGAAGAAGGAGGACCATCTCTAATGGGAGAGGGCCCTGGCAAGACCCCCATCTGAATCTGGTTCTGGATGAACCTCCTCATCAGCCTGTCCATATCCAGGTCGGAGACACTCCGAGTCGACCTGGAGGAAGCGACCGACTCTGGTGTGGGCAGGATATGAGGGGAGTGCCTCGGATCCGATGGCTCCGGCGAGAAACGAGGAGGGCGGAGCCGAGGAGAACGAGACCTGGGTGCCTTTGAAGAGGGGCTGGAGAAAGACTCCCTGTCCTATGATCTTTTCCTGGGCCTGTCCCTCTCCTTATGGTGCCTCTCCTTGTCCCTTCTGTCCCTACCTCTCTGGGGCAACTCCGATGAAGCAGGCTTGACGGGAGGTTGAGTCCCTGCCTGTACAGTGTCACTGGCTGGGGAAGAAACCGAGGCAGACTTTTGGGCAGAAGCAGGTAGCAGACCCTTAGCCACAAGCTTAGCCCGGTGATCCTTCAAAGCCCTAGGGTTAAAGCCTGAACAAATGTCGCAAGAAGCAGGCAGATGAGCGACCCTTAAACATAGAACACACAGAATGTGGCCATTAGCTGGTGAGAGCTTGTGAATACACTCTGTGCACTTCTTAAACAAAACCTTAGGCTGTTCAGCCATAGTAGAAACAGTAAAAGCCCTAACGGCCCACTCACACACACACTCTAACAGGGATTGGGCCTAGGCGGGAAACCAGAAACACAAACACAAAACACTTATAATTTATTTATTTATTTATTTATTTTTAACTAACACGACAATCGAACGCGAAGGGAGGAAAAAAAGGGAAAGGTATTCACACTCAACTAGCACAAAAAGACCAAAAACCTTACCACCTAGCTTAGAGCTCAGAGACCACAATGCTGACTCATGGAGCGGCAAACGAGATCTGGGGATAGATAGGAGGAAGTGATGTAATATAGGTAAGGGAGGGGCTTGGAGCTCGGAGCTGATGCTTGAAAAGTTGTGCCGGCTCTGATCCGTATACTCATATGTGCAGAATGAATGAAGTCAACTACTTCAGATCATAATTTATACAACAAAAAAACCTTTTTCATCATTGCTACTGAACAAAAAAAGTCAGGGTCTAGAAGATCAACCAAAAAATACCGGCATGGCTGTGGACAGCACTGTTCATGGTTCCATATGTGGTTACATTGCAAAACTTGGTGGAACAAAACCAATTAATTCAATAACTGGTATTCATGCTCCAATTAGTTATGATTATTATTTTTTTATCTTCCCATGCAGCCATCCATCAGCATAGCCAGTTGCCCCACCTCACCCCTTTTGCCAGGTCTGTCTACCCCTTCTTAACTCCCCTTGAGTCAATCTTCAGGACTGGGGCCAGCAAAGAGGTTAAGGGCATCCTGGTGTCATGCATCATACACTTCCATAGAGGTACTTTTTTATGATTGATCTACTGTTTCCATTCACCTTTGCCTGCATTTGCCAGCATTTCCAAGGGGCAGGTGTACCAAAAGGACATGCTGGCATATCACCACTCCTCTGCAGCAGATCAGTTAATATCCTCTCCCATGGCTCTCCTTGGACCACACTATTTTTACATCCCTAGATCCACCAGGAATCGTATTTGGAGAATGCCTCAACCACAGTCTGCTCACCTGTGATGGGTACATCCATCCCTCACTGCCAACACTTCTCACATCTGAGCTGCTAACTGAACCCAGGTAACAAGGGACACAGTTAGGGCTTTACCCTCTATGCCACAGCACAGGCACCGATTAGTTATGACTGTTGGTCTGAGGACAACGAAGTTTAGTAATATGAAAGGCAAAAGAAAACAGTTAGAAGATGTCTTCCACTAGTTTAAAAAAAAAAAAAAAAAACTCATTCTTGGTATTTGGACTTGGCTTTTATGAGCAGAGGTTTATTTTCCAATATCCAAATGGTGAAATTATTCTGAAACAACGATGACTGAAAAGGTTGATATCTGAACTTCAGTCTGACTTTACGCAACCTGGGGTGATGCAGTCTTACACAAACAGCACTATGCCTCATAAATACCATGACTCCATTCTGACCAGTGATGACTTTGGATCCTTTCCCCTCTACAGTCAGCACTTATCTACTATATCTCGTCTCCCATTTCAAACCTTTCATTTGTAGTATGAAGTTGCTTCAGTGGTGCTCTTCTATTTCTAGCCAAGCATTCAACCTCAGCAAACGCTTTGCTTGATGCATGTAATGCTGAAATATTTTCTCTACTGCCATGCTCCTTGTGATCCCTTCTACACCAGGCACCTTATTAATCCAAATAAAAGGGAAATTCTGATTCTGGTACAACAAAAGCAATTGAAGACTGCAGACACACACATTCTGCATAGTTCTTTTGGCCATCAGACCCCAGCTTAATATAGTTTCCAAGTCGCATCCACTACAAACTAACTTTCAGCATTAGTTTCTGCTAGTATCTGTTTTTCTCTTTCTAGGAGCAGCTGCTCAAATGAATATATGACAATGTGGTTATAGTTTCAATATCTGAGTTATCTGGTATCTTTTAATTACATTATTATTAAATTCTCCAGCATTGTCGCAGAATAACTTCCGAGCTGGATCACGCTTGTATATCCAGCCACAAGTACATTTTTTTGCGATTACTGTTGCTTTCTTTCTGTGCATAATGTTATCAGAAATAAAAGATGCAAACTGCTTGATGATTTGAATGTCCTAAGTGCCAGGGTCATATTCAAACAAGTCCACAGCAACTGTTTCATTGCAGTCATAGGTTAGAGGCATGCCAATAATATGCACGGGTTTAGGGCTGCTATACTTCAGGCAAACCTCACAATTACTAATAATCTACATCAAGATATAAATACATTCAGGGTCTTTGCTCCATAACTACAAAGCTGCATCTGCAGTCTATGCAGAGAAGTTATGTCCAAATTGAAATTGCTATTTCTATAAAACTCCGTGCTTCTCATCCCCAGTCATGCTCTTTGAAACTATGTGGACCTCATTCACACGAGTCTCCTTAAGACTCTTATCTACAATGTCCACAGCTAGTGAATTCAAGAGTAAACAGTTCTTTAAACATCACTGCTTTGCTATTTTCCATATCTAGGACTGTTCCTGCCCTTTTTATGGATTACTTACTTAGCAACAAAGGTATCTCAACTGGAACTACTGTTTCGATATCACAACTAATCTGTCCTATTTTTGTTGCCATTTTCATTCTCCTGGGGGAGCTCTCTAAGTTTCCATATCCAAACCAGAAAATACTACTGAGTACATCAATTTTCAAAATATTTTCTACCTTAATATAGCTCAGTTTACTGACATAGCTGATCATTTTTTCACAAACTGTGTGCGTGCATGAAGTATCAGTCACAGCTGACCCAAAAAGATTTTACTATAAAAAAATGCCTCTATCTGAAACTGACTTTTTAGCAAATAAAGTTATGTTGCACTCTTTATATTCTTTTATACTGTCAGATATTTTGATTTTTTCCATTATTTTAACTTTTTCACCTTCCTTTGGATAGTCTTTGGCCAAGTGATATATGTTGCGATGTAAACCACCTTTAGACATCTTGCCATACTTATCTAGGGGGATATTTACTCCTCCTTCTTCTTTTGGCTGCTCCCGTTAGGGGTCACCACAGCAGATAAACTGTTTCCATTTCTTCCTGTCCTCTGCATCTTGCTCTGTCACACCAACCACCTGCATGTCCTCTCTCACCACATCCATAAACCTTATCTTAGGCCTTCCTCTTTTCCTGTTACCTGGCAGCTTCATCCTTAGCATCTTTTTCCCAATATACTCTGCATCCCTCCTCAGCACATGTCCAAACCAACGTAATCTTGCCTCTCTAGCTTTGTCTCCAAACCTTCCAACCTGGGCTGACCCTCTAATATACTTATTCCTAATCCTGTCCATCCTTGTCACACCCAGTGCAAATCTTAACATCTTCAACTCTGCCACGTCAAGCTCTGACTCCTGCCTTTTTGTCAATGCCACTGTCTCCAACCCATATAACACAGCTGGTCTCACTACCCTCTTGTAGACCTTCCCTTTCACTCTTACTGGTACTCGTCTATCACAAATCACTTCTAACACTCTTCTCCACCCACTCCACCCTGCCTGTACTCTCTTCTTCACCTCTCTTCCACACTCACCATTACTCTGAACTGTTGATCCCAAGTACTTAAACTCATTCACCTTCGCCACCTCTACTCCCTGCATCCTAACCATTCCTATTCACTCCCATCTTTATCAAATTCCTCAATGACCACAGCTTATTTTCTATCACACAACATGGTTTCGCCCAAATCACAACTGCCTTCCTCATCTTTAGCAATGCTGTCAATCAACATAGAAAGAGTGGGGACCTAGTCTCATCCTGTCAAAAACCTTTGACATGGCATTACATCTGAAACTATTACATGAACAAGCATCTCTAGGTCTAAATAAATAAGTTCTAACCTGGTTCTATAGTTTTTTTTTTTGCAAATAGGCAACAAGCAGTTAAGTGGAAGTAAGACTTCTCAACTTTCCTGCCAGTTAGCACTGGGGTTCAATACTTGGATCTCTCCTTTTTAAACATATTTACCAACAACCTCCATACTGCATCTCAACAAGCAACCCTTTTTTCAATATGTAGATGATGCAACCCTCACCTGCTCTTCACAATCACTACATAATCTATCCCTGCTCCATCAAATTGTCTCAGTTGCTACAGTAAATCACTCAAGAGGCTTTCTGTCTACATAATCCTGGCTCACCAATGGAAACCTACTCCTGAACCCCAAAAAGACAAAACTAATGCTCATTACCCCCAAAAGTCTCATAAAACAAAAACACAAATTCCACATCCTGTCATCACAAAAATTTAATGCGTGTACAAATGAAGCTACTTAGAGTCTTACTTGACAATAAACTGAAATACAACCAGCACCTTCTCAAGGTCATCAAAAAGACCTACTAGACATTAATATCACTATACAGAGAAAAACATTTTCTCACATAGTCTGCAAGAAATTCCACAGCTACCACCTACCTACTTCTAGCCCTTCTATATGCATCTCCCATCCTTACAAAACTGATTACCACTCTTAACACTAAACTCAAAGCATGTTACAATAAAATAGTCAAATTCGCAGCAAACACCCCACTGAGAACCCGTTGCTGTATAGTCCTTAGAGATTTACACTGACTAACTTTCCCATTACCATACATACGTACAGCTCAAGGTAGTCCACAACTTCATTCATTTCCCTGAAAAATGTCCATTATTGAAAAATATGCTCCAACCAAACTCCAGTTGTAGACTACTGCAGACAAGTAACAAAACTCTCCTCTCCATGTACAAAACAAACAACTCAGCTGGGGAATCTCTATATTCCCACCAAGTCACTAAAAACTGTAACTCTATCCCACTGCAAATAAAACAGACAAGACACATCTTCAAATTACTACTAAAACAATATCTAAGCAAACATTGGCTCTGATCCTGCAAAGCTCCTGGCTAGAATAAATTTTGTGGCCACATCTGTTACCTTTTATACAAATACTTGTCTTTTCCACTTCCCCCTTTTTCTCCATTGGGCCAGAAAGATACTCACTAAACCACAAGGAGAACTTTGTTTACATAAATTATATCAATCACAGGCTCTAAGTGATGAGACTCAATTTTTTTCTTCTGTCTAATTAGATCAGCCACTGTCTCACTGTCCTCCCTCTGTCACAGTTTCATCACTCTCTGTCCTTATCTATCCAAAACTAATACTTTTTATATCAGTCCAAGTAGCCCCAACCATTCTCACTTTCCTAAAGACTTTACTTCTCAATCGTAACTGCAAAAATACATCCATAGCTGTTCTACTATTAATATATCATACTATATAACATTGCCAAGAACCTTCTCCTTTCTAATATTTCCACAGTTAAGCTGTCTCTTCATTATGTTAATTGCTAGAAATCACAGGTAATACTGTAGTATCTTTTGGAATGCTATATCTCTCACTGCTATGTACAAACCTGTGTCGATTTCTAATTGATGGTCAACACTGTATATATCCATGCAAGCTATGTATATTACTTGGTTTCTAAATGATGTTTATGTAAGCTTTTTAAAACTTTCTCTCATGTACGCATACTTTCATAAATTGTGTATTCCTTCTGATATCCTGCAACTGTATTTTATGAATATATCAACACTGGTGTTAAATGTGGAGCTTTTCTCCCCAGGGCTCTGCTGAAAAAATCACACTCAGCCTTTCCTAGTAAACAAAATAAATACATACATAAATAATTAAATTAAATGTACCTGGGAATGCACTTCTGTCAGACTTGCTGCTTTACTTCTACTCTGTGAAACAGGCTGTCCGCTGTCCTAATGTATGTTAATGTCTATTGCAGTGTCTGACATCTTTTGCCAAAGCAATGCATTTTAGGTTTAACTTTATTGAAACTACAGTAAGATTGGTACAAGGTGTTAATGGTAGACTTCTTCAATAAGAAGAAAGCACTTATCTCACTTGAATAAAAAACTGAACAACACCAGCTTCTAGTCTGGATTACTTCTAATCTATTTAGTGGAGGTTTTACATCATAAAAAGCAAGTCAATAAAAACAGAGTGCACACAAAATAATTGATTATCATTCAAAATGCAGTTCAGATGAAGTCCAGGGTGGATTTTTAATGTGGTCACTGGATTCTGGACACTTCATACTTATTACATATTTACTTATCGGCATTTGTTTACCGGGAAAGTCCACTGGGCCAAAAGAACCCATTTTCAGTGGAGGCCCAGGGGAAAAAAAGCTCCACAAAGATAATTTAATAGTACATAAAATTCAAAAATGGATAGTAGATACAGGCAGTACTGTACAAAAACAGAATATAAAGCAACTAAGCATAAGATATGTACAGATTAATGGAATTTAGAAATACACAATAACCAAATATGTTCTGGTAAACTCTCTAAGGTTATAATCAAAGAGGCTAACAGAAGCATTAAGTAAACATAATTTTCAGAAGTTGTAGATTAGTCTGAAACAAAAGGACTAAGCTGGTCCGAATACAATTATTGTTCAAATTTCAAGCATTACTTCCTAATGTAACACAGTTTAGGCAATGACTACCTGGCTGCTCCAATATTTGAAATGAACTATATATGCATATTTATGCTAATGCAGCTTATTCAGTTCATTACGATTATGTCCTGTTATGTTGTTTTAAATGGTGCTTGATGGGGCCAGATTCAATAAAGCCTACACTAAGTGTACACTGCTCTGAGTGAACAGCCAACAGAGACGTAACTCACACCTTCTTCCTCCTAATTTTAGTTTTCCTACAGATATTATTCCAACTTAAAATACTGACAGTGATTCATAAAGGTTACCACAAAGTGTATGTACACTTAGTGTAATCTATCTGAGTGGCTAGAAAGCACAAAAAATTTGATAAAAACTTTATTGAATACATATCCTATACACAGTGTTGGCTTTATTGTATCTGGCCCATAGTTTGTACATTTTTTAAGGAGATCCTACAGATGACTATATGGCAATCAAAAATGAAAAAAAGAAGTTATGTACTTACTATAACATTCCATGCAAGTTGTTCATCTCACCTTTATTCTTACACATGGCCACTATCCCATGATGCTCTCTGTCCTACCTCAGATCTAGTTTGCTGAACTCATCATGAACAAGTATAACTCACTAAATACTCCAGCCGGAGTAAGAAGTCCCAGAACAAGACTACCAGACCCCAAGTCTACTCGCACTTCGAGACCCTGGAGGGGGAAGGTGGGTGGGAATGTAAGAATAAAGGCGAGATAAACTCACATGGAACGTTATGGTAAGTACATAACTTATTTATGTGAAGTTGTTCAATCTCGCCGTTTATTCTTACACATGGGTAGCGTCCAAACCACCTTAATCCTGGATGGCTCAAGGGAGTATATTCCTGAGGACAGTGGAACCAAAGGAAGCCCTGTCCACTTTGTAATGAGTGATAAAGGTATGAGGCTTAGACCAAGTGGCAGCTGCACATATAGTGTCCAAAGGTAAACGAGCCGTATAAGCCAAAGAAGTGGAGACTGCTCTAGTTGAATGGGCCTTCACACCATGCTCTAATGTTTGGTTCGCTGAAGAGTAGATAAGTTTGATGCAGTCAGTTAACCATTTGGAAAGGGTAACTTAAGAAACTGGTAATCCTTGCTTAGCGTCAGCATAAGATACAAAGAGTTGGTCAGATCTTCTAAATTCCTTTGTCCTGTCCAAATAGAATCTCAATTGTCTGTGGACATCAAGTTTATGCAACATGTACTCCAACTGATTAGAATGATTACTGAAAAAGGTTGGAAGTTCAATAGTTTGGTTCAAATTGGTCTCAGTACACACTTTTGGTAGGAAAGAAGGATTAGTCCTCAGTGATATCCTGTCTGGATGAAATACCAAATAAGGGGGGTTGATAGAAAGGGCTTGAAGCTCAGATACCCTGTGTGCTGAAGTAATGGCCACCAAGAAAATCGTCTTCCAAGAAAGAAACTTCAACTGACTGCATGATGCAGGCTCAAGTGGGGGGGGGGGGATAACACGTGACAGCACAAAATATAGATTCCAGGGAGTAAAGGGTTGTCTAACAGGCAGCCTAAGATGAAAGGTGCCCTTAAGGAAGGCCCTACATAATCTGTGAGACATTAAATTAGAACCTTCAGCTCCAAGGTGAAAATTTGAGATGGCAGCCAATTGAACTCTAATAGTGGCAGCTGCAGCACCTTCGTGAAAAAGCTTAGATAGGAATTCCAGGATACTAGCAATCGGGGCGATATAGGGATTAATGTTATTTTGAGAGGCCCAAAAAGTAAATTGCTTCCATTTACTAGCATACAATTTCTGGTAGAAGCCTTATGTGAAGATACAAGAATGTGCTGTACCTCTGAAGAAAAATCATGTGTCCTGGCTAGGTAGGGAATCGGAGCAGCCAAGCTGTCAGTCTGAGGGAATGATGGGAGGGATGGAGGGCCCCTGACGAATGTGTCAGTAGGTCTACAACTGGGTCCAGAATCCAAGGTTCCTCCAGTTGACAGAGTCGGAGGAAGGGGAACCAAATCTGACGAGGCTAAAAAGGGGCTATTAAAATTACAGTCCTTCCCAGAGTTTTGGCTTTCTGCAAGAATTTCAGAATCAGGGGTATAGGTGGAAAGGCATACAGGATTCCCGGGGGCCAATCGTGTACGAGCAAGTCCTTTGGGTTGTCCCCTGGTGGGGGATTCAGGGCAAAGTAGCTTCTGCATTTGGCATTCATAGGGGATGCAAACAGGTCGCAGCAAGGCTGGCCCCATCTGTGGAAAACCTTCTCCGCAACTTCATTTTTGAGAGACCACTCGTGTGGTAGCAGAATAGCTCTGCTCAATTTGTCCGCTATCATGTTGGATTTCCCCCGGATATGCATTGCTATCAGAAAGCACCCAGTGGACACATCCCACTGCCAAATTCTCAAGGCCTCTCGACACAGGGGCTAAGACTTGGTTCCCCCTTGCTTGTTGATGTACCAGACTACCGACATGTTGTCCATCTGTATTGCAATCGTCCCTAGAGGCAGAGAGTCATGGAAGTGCTGCAACGCCAAAAGCACCGCTCTCAGCTCCAGAACACTGATGTGCAACTGTGACTCTGTCTCCGACCAGGTGCCTTGGGCTGTTCTTCCCTGAAAAAGCCCCCCACCCTATCAGAGAAGCATCCGCGGTCACCGTAGCTGATGGTGGGGGGAGAACAAATGGTCGACCCACTGTAACTTGTTGGCTGGTCAACCACCAGGGAAGATCCTTCTTGCAAGAGTCCGTAATCATGATTAAGAATGACATGGGAAGTCATTGGTACGACCACTGGGTGAACAGTAACTAATGAAGAATCCTCATGTGCATACGTCTCAGAGGAACTGCTATGAGCGTAGCTGCCATGGTGCCTAGGAGTTACAATACTTGATGGGCCGGTACCTTTCTTCTCTGCAGAATGTCCAAGACCTGGTTTCGGAGAGTAGCTATTCTGTCCAGGGGCAATCTTACTGTGGCAGTGGTAGTGTCTAGTTCCGCTCTGATAAAGGAGATATGCCGCAATGGCGACAATGCAGACTTTTTGAAATTGATAGTGATGCCTAACGGAGAGCAGAGATTGAGAGTGTGATCCCTGGACAGAATTAGTTGATGCCTGGAGGCAGAGGTAAGGAGCCAGTCGTCCAGATACGGAAACACTCGGAATCCTAGATGCCTCAAGTGAGCCATAACCACTGCCATGCATTTGGTAAACACTCTGGGGGCTGTTGCGAGTCCAAAGGGCAGTGCTCGGAATTGGTAGAGACTGGTTCCCAGCCAGAAATGCAAATGATCTCTGGATGGCCTAGCCATTTTGATGTGGTAGTATGCATCCTTGAGATCTATAGAGCACATCCAATTGCCCACTCTGAGGAATGGGAGAATAGACTGAAGTGTGACCATCCAGAACTTCTCCTTCTTTACAAATGTGCTGTGTCTGCTGAGATCCAAGATGGGCCTCTAGTCCCATGTCTTCTTTGGAACTAAAAAGAATCTGGAGTAAATTCCGGATCTTATCTGGTCTGCTGGGACTGGCTGGATGACTCTCTTTTCCTGCAGCCTCTGGATTTCTATGGCTGCTTGATCCCTGAGACTAGGTGGAACATCTGGGATTTTTTTGCCACCAGGTGGATTTTCTAAAAATGGAATGATGTAACCTCTGGTAACGATGCTTTGTACCCAAGAATCTGTTGTAATTCCTAGCCAGGCATCTGGATACAAAGCCAAGCAACCCCAGACTGCCTCCAGAGCAGGAGAGTCGGGCCTCCTTTCAGAAGCACTAGTAGGGCTTACCAAGGAACTGAACCCTGTCACCCTGGTTCTGCGGACCCCCTCTGCCGCCGGGGTGGCGTCTTCCATTATTACCTCCTCCTCTGCCCCTGGAGGGGGGGGGGTCACTACTTGTGTTCTGGAAAGCTCCTTGGGACTTTCAGAACCACATTTTTCCACCTTTCTGCCCTTTGGGGTATGGTCTGGTAGGGGTGGAAAAACAGACTCCTACGGCAGATAGAGTCTTTCCCTCCTACTCACACCTAGTGAGAGTCTCCTTGACTTTGGGCCCAAAAAGAGAAGAGCCATCGAATGGGGTGTTGACAAAGGAAGACTTGAAGGCTTCCACAAAGGAGCATAAGGCATCCAGGACTGTCTCCAAAGAGCTATCGCTGAACCCGCTGCCCCACTCAAACCATCAGCTGCATAGGAAATGAGCCGCATGGATGAGTTCACAATGGAGTTAAGGGTATTAAGTCGTGCTGTCACTTTGTTAGAGACAGCTCCATCTGTATTACCGTGCAGAGTATCTCTACCTCTTTCAGGAGATCTCTTTGAAGACAGGTAAAATGAGTCAAATAGTTAAGCGATCGCATAGCAAAGGTCGCAGAACTAAAGATGTGTTTCCCGTATCTGTCCATCGTCCTGGAATCCCTATTAGGAGGATGGACAGTAGAAGAGGTTTCTGACATCTCTTTCTTGGTGGCCACCGCCACCACCATGGCATCAACAGGGACTCCCTTAGTGAGGAACATCTTGTCTTGGGGGGAGGTGATAAACTTGCTGGGCCTCCGAAGGACTGGTTCCATAGTATCAGGAGACTCCCACGCCCTTCAAGCAATCAATTTCATCAACTCAAAGGGCAGAGTCACCCAGGAGGTGGAAGGTTGAGACCCAAAGGCCTTCAGGAGCACCGACTCATCCTCAGTAGGGCTAATGGACTGCCAGTCACCCCTCTGCTTTAGTACTTCCAAGATATCCGCAAAGGAGATATCCTCTGAGGGGGACCATGGGGACCCTTCTGATTCCTTTAAGTCGGTGTCTGATGTCAAAGACTCCTGTGGGGAATCTAAATACCTCCTCTTGCATAATCTCTTCCTGGGAACCTCATCAGTGGGGGCTTCTGGTGAGGTCTCAGTAGGGCAAGGGTCACCCAACGGGGTTACCTGAGGCTCTGGGTCTCAACGCTTCACAGGGACCTGCGATGTAGAGGCAGAAAGTGGCACTTTAGGGGAGGAAGAGGAAGGATCAGATGATGTGTGGGTCTTAGACGACATAACCCTCCTCATGGCATCGAAGGCACCACTGCTCTGACCCAAGTAAACCGCCAGTTCCGAAGAAGATGGCAACTTCCCTGGCACCAAGACAGTGGTCTCCGAACCAGAGGGCGAAGCCGAGCTCATCCACGCTGAAGCCCCGAGAGGAAGGGTTGGAACCGACACATCGGTTCGACTCTCCCCCCTGGAACCGATGAGAGAGTGACGGCTCCAAGACTCTTCCAATGGAACCGAAGAAGTCAGGGTTGATGGAGCCGAAGGCACTGGAACAGGCCTCGGCTCCGAAGGCTCCACAACCATCAGATCCTCCTCCTCTGGCCCCGAAGGCCCTGCTCAGCTTGGAGGAGGAATAGGCACAGCCGGTGGGACGGTCTCAGGCCTCAAACCCTGTTAGGTTGAGACCAATAGCAATTTAGCCAGTGCCGGGTTCTCCAGAAGCCTCTGCACCACCTGGTCCACATCCACATCAGAAGGGGTCCTTGAAGAATGAGTTGAAGGAACCAAAGACGCCACCGATTGAAGGATGGGTGACTTCAAAGTTTTGGAGACCGGCTCCAAGACCGCGGACTGGCTCCGAAACACCTGCTCGGTGCACGGCTCAGAAGACTGCGGAGCCGGTGACCACACCTTCACGGAAAGGCTTGGAGCCAATGACTTGAGCTCCAAGGACGCCTTCGAAGACTTCGACCCCTTCGATGACTTGGAGGTCTGCTCAGCCTTGTCCAAGGTTTCTTGAAAATCTGACTTCAAAAAGCCTCTACCAGCTTCCTTCTTCTCTCTAGTAAAACTCTACTACTGAAGGAATGGCAGTTAGAACAATCCTCCTGGAGGTGAACAGGCCCCAAACAATACACACAATTTACATGGGCATCCGTAATGGACATCTGCCTGCATTTTGGACACTTCTTGAAGCCAGATTTTTGTTTCTCACTATGATCAGACATGTTATAGCTACAGAAAAACAGTAAATAAGCAAACACACTGTACTAGTTGTCGGATCCCTGAAAAACCTTCAATGTACACCACAATATACAGTGACACTAACACAGAAACACGGTTACTGAAACTAACCACACTGCACACAGTAAACATAACAATAGTCCTAAGTTGCCAGATCGTACAGATATAAATGTAATGAACTAACAAACCAACACACTCCTAACACACTATATACATATACATATATATATATATATATATATATATATATAAATCCAAACAAGAACTCAGGAGTGTGCTGTAATAAAATATAAAAAATCCAGCAAACAGCACAATTAACAAAGCCAGGGCCAGCCGATATCTAGTCCCAGTATGCCATATGTATCAAATGCTGAACAAAAGCATAGATGAAAAAATTCAGCGTAGTTCAAATGCTGAAAACAATTCCAATAACTCAGTTTAACAGCTTGCCAGCATTTCAGTAAATGTGCATAAAGAACATGCTCCAAGATGAATAGCTAAAAGTATAGACACATTTATTCAGCTTGCAGAAATAAAAACAATAAAACTGTAGAGGGATAAGCGCTTTTGGGTTACTCCAAGCAACCCTTCTTCAGATCCATATAACTTGTGTCTCTCAAGTATCTGATTTTTAAATACTTTCAACCAATGAACAGCTAGCTTCAATTTGACGTGTCATAGATGTCTCTTCAATATCCGCCCTTTCAGGGCGGGTTTCATAGGGAAAGCTGTATTGAGCCCAGGTTTTTGATGTGCTCTTAGTTTCCCTATCCAAAGCATTTCTTCTTGTTCAAGTCTATTATTCACATCACCCCCTCTCTTTGAAATATATATGATACGTAAAGCTCTAAATACAAAACTATGTCCTTCATTATCTCTAATATACTTGGCCAATGGATTTTTATAATCTTTAAGTCTTATATCATTGATGTGTTTGGACAGTCTCTCTTTCATCTGTCGTATTGTTTTTCCAACATAGAAATTGTCGCATGCTTGGCAAGTGGCTAGGTATATGACATTCTTTGTAGTGCAATCTGCATAAAAATTACTAACATATCTCCTTTTAGTAACTGGATGCTCGAAATAGCCATCTGTACATATATATCTACACATCGTGCACCTTCTACATGGAAAAGTTCCTTTTCTCCTTGAGATAGTGTGTGATTCCATTTCATTATCTTTACATAGTATTTGCTTTAAGTTCCTTGCATTTCTGAAACAAAACTTAGGTTCTTCTCCCAGGACCTCTTTACATTCTTCACTTGACATAAGTATCTTCCAATTCCTTTTCACTATGTTGCATACTTCTTCTGTGTCCGTTGTATGGGTAAGCACCATTTTCAGTTCTTTATATGGATACTTATATTGATTCATATTCTCTTGTTTCCCTCTTAAGTACGGTCTGCCTTTCTCATTCCTTTCCAAATCTACTTGTTGTCTCATACTCAACACCTCTTCTTCTCTATACCCTCTTGCCTTCAGATGTTCCGACATGTCATCCATCGCCATTGCAAGAGTTGTGTCATCCGAATGTATCCTGGACATTCTTAAGAACTGTCCCCTCATGATGTTCTTATGGGTATATCTTGGATGCATACTACTTCTTGGTAGAATACTATTTTTCCAGCAATCCTTTCTATACAGACTAGTTTCTATTTTCCCTTCTCCATCCTGTGTGATTCGTACATCAAGGAAGTCCATCTGCACATCACTGTGGGTCACAGTGAACTGTAAAAAGTTTGTACTGTTCTCCAAATATATATGGAATCTGTCGAATTCATCAACGTCACCTTCCCACATGATGTAAATGTCGTCCACAAACCTTAAATATACTTTTAAGTGGTTCTTCCATGGATTATCTTGATGTATTACTCTATCCTAGATAGCGCAATGGCGATGGATGACATGTCGGAACATCTGAAGGCAAGAGGGTATAGAGAAGAAGAGGTGTTGAGTATGAGACAACAAGTAGATTTGTAAAGGAATGAAAAAGGCAGACCGTACTTAAGAGGGAAACAAGAGAATATGAATCAATATAAGTATCCATATAAAGAACTGAGAATGGTGCTTACCCATACAATGGACACAGAAGAAGTATGCAACATAGTGAAAAGGAATTGGAAGATACTTATGTCAAGTGAAGAATGTAAAGAGGTCCTGGGAGAAGAACCTAAGTTTTGTTTCAGAAATGCAAGGAACTTAAAGCAAATACTATGTAAAGATAATGAAATGGAATCACACACTATCTCAAGGAGAAAAGGAACTTTTCCATGTAGAAGGTGCACCATGTGTAGATATATATGTACGGTTGGCTATTTCGAGCATCCAGTTACTAAAAGGAGATATGTTAGTAATTTTTATGCAGATTGCACTACAAAGAATGTCATATACCTAGCCACTTGCCAAGCATGCGACAATTTCTATGTCGGAAAAACAATACGACAGATGAAAGAGAGACTGTCCAAACACATCAGTGATATAAGACTTAAAGATTATAAAAATCCCTTGGCCAAGCATATTAGAGATAATGAAGGACATAGTTTTGTATTTAGAGCTTTACGTATCATATATATTTCAAAGAGAGGGGGTGATGTGAATAATAGACTTGAACAAGAAGAAATGCTTTGGATAGGGAAACTGAGAACACATCAAAAACCTGGGCTCAATATAGCTTTCCCTATGAAACCCACCCTGAAAGGGCGGAGATTGAAGAGACATCTATGACACGTCAAATTTAAGCTAGCTGTTCTTTGGTTGAAAGTATTTAAAAATCAGATACTTGAGAGACACAAGTTATATGGATCTGAAGAAGGGTTGCTTGGAGTAACCAAAGCTTTATCCTCTACAGTTTTATTGTTTTTATTTCTGCAAGCTGAATAAATGTGTCTATACTTTTAGCTATTCATCTTGGAGCATGTTCTTTATGCACATTTACTGAAATGCTGGCAAGCTGTTAAATTGAGTTATTGGAATTGTTTTCAGCATTTGAACTACGCTGAATTTTTTCATCTATGCTTTTGTTCAGCATTTGATACATATGGCATACTGGGACTAGATATCGGCTGGCCCTGGCTTTGTTAATTGTGCTGTTTGCTGGATTTATATATATATATATATATATATATAAAGGATAGGGGTTAACCAAGGAACGACCAAGGCCTAAGAGCAACCACTCTGTAAACAAACAAACAACTCTAGCCACTTAAAATAAAGAATTCAAGAGGCTAACTCACCCAAAAGTTATAAAACTAGAATATACTTTAGTTATCTAAACAGATATAAGCAGAAAAATTGTCAAAAAAACAATAAAGTAAATCTACTGGTCCAAGCTCTCCGACGACCTTGTGATCAGTTGCAGTGGCAAACTAGATCTGAGGTAGGACAGAGAGCATCATGGGATAGGGGCCTGGCCTCGAGCTACTCTGAGATATTTAGCTAGTAAAGCGTCCGACTCGGAGCTGAAGGCTCGGCTCCATACCCATGTCTAAGAATAAACAGCGAGGCTGAACAACTTCACATTTTATGTTAAAAGGTACATCCCCAGAGTCTTAAGATACTGCATAAAAAGTATGCATAATATAAGCCAGGAAGTTAAAAAAGATGTAATGCAGTACATAAGTAGATATTTATTACACATAACAAGAACACTGACTTATTCACATAAAAAAAAAAAAAAAAAAAAAAAAAAGAAGAAGACAGAAGAGTGTTTCAGTACATAGCCCTGTTGACAGAGTGTTATACTGGCATTACAAGATACATTTAATGAAACTGGAACACAAGTTGCTATTAAAGGGTTGATGGGATAGGGTGCATCTTTTCATCTATGATGGCACAGTGGTGCAGTGGTTGCTTTTTCGCTTCACAGCAAGAGGTTCTCCGGTTGGATTCTCGGCTGGGGTGCCTTCTGTGTGGAATCTGCATGTCCTCCCTGCGTTCGTGTGGGCTTCCTCTGGGTACTCCGGTTTCCTTCCAGATTACAAAGACATGCGTCTGGAGCATTTCTCCCTGGGCCTCCGCTGAAAATTGGCTTTGTTCCAAGTCTGACTTTCCCAGTTAACAAATGTTAAATAAATAAATGACAGACATTAAGAGGAGGGAAGAAGTGCTACTGTTAACTAAAAAGACTTGTTTCATTGTAGAAGAAATCTTGTCAATCTCAGAAGAAGGTTTGCAGCAGCAAAAAGGAAATATGAAAGGAATAAGTTGACAATGGTTTTACTGTATCTTCCTCAAGTAAACTGGACAAGACTTTAAGGTGCTGATGGGCAACAAAATACAGCTTTATAAAGGGACCCTGACGTATGTAGGGACTGCAAAAGGATATTTGAATAAAGCTCCCAGGAGAAAAAGAGTTGCTATATTAGGCAAACGTATGGAGAGTTATCTTTATAATACAGAGCTGAAAGATATAGCCATAGACCAGTTCTCCCTTCCTAGCCGTAAACTGGACAAGACTTTAAGGTGCTGATGGGCAACAAAATACAGCTTTATAAAGGGACCCTGACGTATGTAGGGACTGCAAAAGGATATTTGAATAAAGCTCCCAGGAGCAAAAGAGTTGCTATATTAGGCAAACGTATGGAGAGTTATCTTTATAATACAGAGCTAAAAGATATAGCCATAGACCAGTTCTCCCTTCCTAGCCGTACTTTTATATCACAAAAATGTAAGATGTGGCTAGAATGGACAGGGCCTACATCACACTGGAACATAAATATTTAGTGAAGAGAACTGATACTTTGACTAAAGTTCTTTCTGATCATTCACCATAAATGGTGGGTCTAGTTTACCCAGCCAGAACACCAATAGGAAAACAATGGAGGTACTCAAATTATTATTTGAAAGATTTTGTTTGAGCGGACTTTAAGACTTACCTTATAGCAGAATTGTGGGGATTGCTGGGAGTGGAGTTCAGCTGGACAAATGGCACAGAAATCAATAGCTTACATGAAAGCAGAGTGGTTAGACAGAAGAGATGGGTTAAAACAGCTGGGGCAATAATTAAAATTTATGGAGAAAGACAGAGATAGTGGGTAAATATACTGACAGAAATATTTATTTTGAGAAATGATGTTCTTGGATGCAAGAATGTAAATTCAGGAAAGTATTCTGGATTAGTACTTCCAAGATACACCTGACATCAGAAAGCATTGGCAGTGAAATTAAGGCAAAAAAGATACAACACTCCCTCAGACTTTATTTTATTTAGGAGTCATGGGGGGACTCAGTAAGCTCTGTGTAGGCTTTGGGTGAAGCCTGCACAGAGTTTATATGTGTGTGCGGTGATGCACTGTGAGCAGCATCACTAATTACATAATCATGCCACACACTGGGTTTAAATGGAATCAACCATGGTTTCATGGCTGGTAACAGTGTTGCCAACTAGGAAACAGAGTAAAGCAACATGGATAGCAACCCTGTTTGCATCAGAGCACAGTAGGTTAGTGGGCTTGCGCAGAATGCCACAATGATCACCAGGGTATAACATACAGTTATCATAGCTCTCACTCTTTGTGCAAGAAATCTCGACAAAGCCCAACATAATGGGGGGACAATGACCCAGAAATAGGGACAGGTCTTACATATTTGCTCTTTTAAACTTGGAAATGTGCTAGAATAACAAGGTTTGTATTAACATACATTTTCAGAAAGATTTGAAGTCTGAAACTCAAATGTATGTAATTATTTAGTGATTTCAGTCCTGAGATCATCCCAGTGATATGGCAGAAAACCACAAATTTTATAAAGAAAAGGCCAAAAGATTCAAGGCAAAAATCTAGACATTCTGAGCAAATCTGGACAGTTGAGAGGTATGATAGTTATGTATATGGTCCAAACTCAGTACAGGACAGTGTATACAGTGAAGAGTATTATGAAATCACATTCCAGGCATGATCTATAAGAGTACATGTACTGCCATGTAAAATAAACGCTCAGGAGAAGTGTGTGTATTGAACATGGACACACAGATGAACTGTAGAAATGAACAACCTAATGTACAGCAGTTGAGGGTATGTCAGTGGTGTTTCTGCTACAACTGTCTTCCAATCACATATCAATATGGTATAGTACAGACTGCACAGTGAAAATGTGTGCACTATATGACTGTCACACAAGGTGATATAACAATGGGGAACATGTCTGTGCAAGATAAGCATCCTTACATGAACAAAGCATAGGACATCTATCCGGGATGTTATATACAATTCGGGTAGGGTGCATATTCTGAAGCTGCCCAAACTGATTTGCCTGAATAAGAGTGTAATCTCAACAGAGGTCTCCAGCAAGTTGGACACAAGTAAAGGCTCATGGACAACAGTAAAAGAAGCACACACAATCATGGACAATATCAGAATAATACCACCAGTAATCCCATATCTCGGACATAACACATGTGATTTAGAGTGATCAGAGATGGCTCTGTACAAACACACCTGTACAACTATTATGATGTCTGCACTCTGAGGGTAATCATGCACACTGTCCTGAACTGTAACATCTGCTGGAAATGTTAGGAGGGACACTGCTATACCTGTATGTTACATTATAATCGATACAAGCAAGTTGACTGGCATACACGGCATATACATATATGGCACAATCCACATTGTCACGAATGTTATCCATGCCATCAATGTTGTCAAACAACTATGTATGCCCTGTGTGCATCAACGGAACGGGTAGCACACATGCATCTGGTGTAACAACTTGATGGGGGCTCCACACCATCAGACAGTAATATTTATGCCACAAAAAGAATACACCTAGGTATAGCCAATAACATGTGTGACAGGTCACTGTGGCAAAGGTGGTACACTTCAGTTACTCATCAATGGAAGATGTATTGGGAGGTAGGTACATGAAGAAGGGGGCATTGTACTCAGGTATTGGTGTTATGAAGGCTATGATGTGGATGTACTTCACATACTCAGTAGCTGTGTTACATACAAGGGAGTACTCAGTATCGTGGCCACATGCTCGGGGATGTTCCACATACCATCTACCCCAGGACATAGGTCGCATACCTAGTGGTCTGATTAAAGGGTGCGATGACTACATTATCCTTGGGTTTTTGTTTTCCTGATGCAACACTTCCTCTCATGTTTTTGATTCATTGCAGGTGTTGTCATGGTTATGGCAGCAATCTTTGGTGTGTGCCGATACTGCCTGTATTGTACTAATATCATAGATGGTGTCAATGATTGCCCACAGTCTGTAGTCCTTCACACAGCTGGGTGGACACACAATGTCTATGCAATTTGTGACATCTGTGACTTAAATCTTCTTCTTCTTTCTGCTTTTCTCAGTTAGGGGTCGCCACAGCAGATTACCTCTCTGCTCATGAATGGTAGTGGAGTTTTACGTTGTCGAGTTCCCAGCCCGGCGCCCAACCTTCCACAGAAAGCACACACACACACTCACACCTAGGGCCAATTGTTAGAGAGTCCAAACCAACTACAGCATGTCTTTGGGATGTGGATGGAAACCGGTACACCCAGAGGTAACCCAAACGACCACAGGGAGGACATGCTGACTCCGCACAGAAGCACCCCAGCCGAGAAATGAACCGGAGAGCCTCTTGCTCTAACCGCTGCACCACTGCGGCCACCACATCTGTGACTTAAATAATGGACAGGAAAGGGCCTAGCAGACAACCCTGCTGTATGGACCTAATCACTGGACCAGAGATATAGGTCACTTTACACATTTCAACATAATTATATGCCACGTATGTGATACAGTGGTCTCCCTACTTGGTGACTATAGGTGTTTATGTCTACATCTGACAGTGTTCAGTGAATACTTCACTGTGGATTTGTGTCAAATGTCTTGAGCTTGTGAATTAACAATCTGCATTCAAACTGGAACATTTGTTTGAGAGACAGACTTACAGAACTATCTGCAAATATATTGCTGAGTATATTTTTCTGTATTATAGAGCTAAATTGTTTGCTTAGATATCTGTTTTATATATATATATATATATATATATATATATATATAGAGAGAGAGAGAGAGAACAGTATATATTTTTTGGCTTTATAATTTGCACATTCCTCTCATCTGTGTTGAAACTGTCCCCCCCCCTCATTTCCTACCTTGTCTTCAGCTATATAACTGAGCTAGTGTTGTGTGTCCTGTTAATTAACAATCTGCATTCAAACTGGAACCTTAGTTTGAGAGACAGCCTTACAGAACTATCTGCAAATATATAGAGCTGAGTATATTTTTCTGTATTATTCTGTATTATAGAGCTAAATTGTTTGCTTATATATCTGTTGTGTATATATATATATATATATATATATATATATATATATATATATAAAGAGAGAGAGAGAGAGAACAGTACATATGTTTTGGCTTTATAATTTGCACATTCCTCACATCTGTGTTGAAACTGTTCCCCCCTCATTTCCTGTCTTGTCTTCAGCTATATAATTGAGCTAGTGTTGTGTGTCCTGTTAATTAACAATCTGCATTCAAACTGGAACCTTAGTTTGACAGAAAGCCTTACAGAACTATCTGCAAATATATACAGCTGAGTATATTTTTCTGTATTATTCTGTATTATAGAGCTAAATTGTTTGCTTAGATATCTGTTGTGTGTATATATATATATATATATATATATATATATATATATATATATATATATAGAGAGAGAGAGAGAGCAGTATATATTTTTTGGCTTTATAATTTGCACATTCCTCACATCTGTGTTGAAACTGTTTTTCCCCACCCCCTTCATTTCCTGCCTTGTCTTCAGCTACATAATTGAGCTAGTGTTGTGTGTCCTGTTAATTAACAATCTGCATTCAAACTGGAACCTTAGTTTGAGAGACAGCCTTACAGAACTATCTGCAAATATATAGAGCTGAGTATATTTTTCTGTATTATTCTGTATTATAGAGGTAAATTGATTGCTTAGATATCTGTTGTATATATATATATATATATATATATATATATATAGAGAGAGAGAGAGAACAGTATATATTTTTTGGCTTTATAATTTGCACATTCCTCACATCTGTGTTGAAACTGTTTTTCCCCACCCCCTCATTTCCTGCCTTGTCTTCAGCTATATAATTGAGCTAGTGTTGTGTGTCCTGTTAATTAACAATCTGCATTCAAACTGGAACCTTAGTTTGAGAGACAACCTTACAGAACTATCAGCAAATATACAGAGCTGAGTATGTTTTTCTGTATTATTCTGTATTATAGAGCTAAATTGTTTGCTTAGATATCTGTTGTATATATATATATATATATATATATATATATATATATATATATATATATATACCGGAGAACAGTATATATTTTTTGGCTTTATAATTTGCACATTCCTCACATCTGTGTTGAAACTGTTTTTCCCCACCCCCTCATTTCCTGCCTTGTCTTCAGCTATATAATTGAGCTAGTTTTGTGTGCCCTGTTAATTAACAATCTGCATTCAAACTGGAACCTTAGTTTGAGAGACAGCCTTACAGAACTATCCGCAAATATATAGAGCTGAGTATATTTTTCTGTATTATTCTGTATTATAGAGCTAAATTGTTTGCTTAGATATCTGTTTATATATATATATATATATATATATATATATATATATATATATAGGTCACGGTAAGCAGTCTGTCGGGCGCTAGGATCCGCCACATAACACAAGCACTCAGGTCACTCCAAGGCAAGTACAAAGATGACTCAGTCATTGTCCATGCTGGTGTGAATGACCTGAGACGTACCTCCCTGGACTACATGAAAAGAGACAGAGGAGCTCTCTGAGCATGTAGCCCAGGCCGGTATGACCCTGACCTTGAGTAGCATCTTACCCTCACCAAGAATGATGCCACAATATGAAGACAAGATGATCAATTTCAACAATTGGCTTAAGTACTGGTGTCATTCAAAGGGGATCCAATGCCTGTCAGCCTGGGTGATATGCTCGACAAGCCACAATGCTTCGCTAGGGACGGCTTGCACCTGTCACCCCTGGGCTTTCGAATATTGGCAAAGGCTCTTGCTACCCCCATAGTGCCTTTTTTAGGCAAGGCTCAAAAGACAAACCCACCTCCATAGGTAACACAAGGGATAAGAAACTAAGAGTAATGCTACTCGACGCCAGAAATCTAAACCTCAAGATGCAAGCACTTGAAACTCTCCTTAGCATGGAGAACATCGATATCTGTGCAGTAACAGGAACCTGGTTCAGGGCTCCTGAGAGCACCCCAGCACTACCAGGTTATACCTCATACCATGCTTTTCGGCCCCAAAACTTGGACCGAACCACAAAAGGAGGGGGAGTATTGATATTCATCAAAGATACCCACACCTCCAGGTTGGTGACAAAGCACGAAGCATCAGAGACTATCCATGTTTAACTAACAGTGGGTAAAACTGCCTTCCAGTTTATAGCCTGCTACAGACCACCCTCCCAAAGCCAGGAACCCCACTCGGCCTTCCTGAGAACACTGGAAAATATGAAGGTCTCTCCAAACACCATTATATTGGGCGACTTCAACTACCCAAACATAGACTGGGGGCATTACTCTAGCTCCAACACCCTAGCCTAAAGGTTCCTAGAATTCATAAACTCAGATGCTATGGAACAACTTGTTACCACTCCCACAAGAGGGGAAAACATACTGGACCTGATCATCACCAACATGGGGACTCTATGCTCCAGACCAGAAGTGTATCACTCACTGGTAAGATCATACCATAAACTGATCTCACTGGATATTCACATCCCGACCCCACCCCCTGCCCAGAAAACCACAGTGAAAAACTTCTCTAAAGCAAATTTCACACTCCTCAAAACCAAGGTGGAATCCTTCAAAGCCCCCAGGCCTGTGGAAAATACGGCCCAGACCGCAGAATCCTTTATAAATGCATTCTATGAACACCTTCAGGAATGCATGGATCATGCAATCCCAAATAAAACCAAGACCCAATCCTCCAAAGGCAGACGTCCTGTCTGATGGACCCCAGCCATAAACAAACTATACAATACAAGGAGGAAGCTACTACATGATAGAGCAAAATCCCAAAAAGGGAAGGCATCTCTGATCAGTATTAGCAAAAAACTAAGGGCACTCATAAAACCGTCTAAGGCCAGCTTCGAGAGAAAAATTGCACAGGACACAAAGGATAATCTCAAGGCTTTCATTAGTTATGTTAAGAACCTGGGTGGGAATTCCCAGATATGCTCAGAATTAGTCCAAAATGACAAAAAATACACCGAACCCACAGACATTGCCAACATCCTAGCTGACAGGTTCAGCGCAAACTTCTCCCCCTCCCCACCAAAAGGGCAAATATCTATCCTAGCAGAGTGCTGCCCTCCTGACATCTCAGATGCTCAGGTAAGAGCTGCCCTCGCCAAAGCAAAAAACATAGCATCAATGGGACCAGACGGTGTCCCGGGCTGCGTCCTACATGAACTCCAAGAAGAGCTAAACCCAAACATAAAACTACTATTCACTCTCAGCCTTACTACAGAATATGTACCCAAAGAGTGGCGTACAGCAACAGTGGTCCCTCTCCACAAAGGTGGTGCCTCAATACCCTGGAAACTATCATCCCATAAGCCTGACTAGCTTGGTCTGCAAAGCTATGGAAAGGATCATCATGGACCTCATAAATAAAGATATTGGGGACCTACAGACACTGGATCCTACCCAGTTCGGCTTTGTTAAGGGCAGATCCTGCCTCTTAAACCTGGACGACTTATTTGAAACAGTCACCAAGGCCATTGACGAAGGGAAGGTGGTCCACAGAGCCTACCTGGACCTCGCAAAAGCCTTCGATACAATACCCCACTCGGGCATTATAGATAAGCTCACAAGCTTAAATATAAACCCCTATGTCACTAGATGGGTTGCAAACTGGCTCAAGGACAGAACCCACATGGTTAGAATTGCTGGAGCCATGTCAGACTCCAAACCAGTTACAAGTGGTGTCCCACAAGGCTCAGTCCTGGGACCTCTCTTGTTTGGTATATATTTCTCGGAGGTACAGGCCAACACAAAAGGACTGTGGCTGACCAAGTTTGCAGATGACTGCAAACTGGGCACCATAATCGACTCTCCAGCCGACACAAGCATCCTCCAAAAGGGCCTCATAGAAACAGACAACTGGTGCCAGAGCCATGGCCTTAAGCTAAACACCAAAAAGTGTATAGTCATCCCCTTTGGCAAAAACAAAGTGCCCACAAATTACCACATAGGTGGTAATCCATTAAGTACAGAAGAAGTAATTAGGGACCTGGGGACCCAAGTTGATAGCAATCTCTCATTTGACAACCAGCGTGGCCAAAGTGGTTAGAAAACATTTTATATAGCCCACCTAATCATGAAGGGATTCACATCTAGATTAGGGGAGGTCACCGTGCCTCTTTACTCATCCCTCATCAGGCCCATAATCGAGTACAATGCCCCTTTTGGGATGTACCTTACCAAACACCTGCAGCAACTGGAAAGACCCCAAAAGTACCTCACCAAGAGGATCAAAGGGCTCAAACAGATGCCATATGCTGCCCGGTTAAAGAAACTCCAGCTCTACTCAATGGCATAGAGCCTGCTCAGAGGCGACCTGTGCCTGACGTATAAAGCCATGTCCAACCCGGAATTAAGGGACATGCTGCACCTCAAAAAATCCAAATCCCATCGAGCTACACGCTCGAGAGACTTGAACCTCAGCACTGAAATAAATAGGACATGCTGGAGGGACAGATTCATAACCCAGAGGCTCCCTTCACTCTGGAATAAAATCCCAGTCCAGGTTAGGCAGAGTCCCTCATTGACTCTCTTCAAGAGGAATCTTGATGAGTGGATGGGAGATCGTAGGTTTACCCCGGGTATCACTTCTGTGTCACTGTTAGACAGAGGCACAGTATACTAACCTCGAAAAAGGGCATAGCAAAATTAATTTAAAATGGGTGGCGAAAGCCAAACGTACTCTGGCTAGGCTTATAAATGCCCTAGGGCAGATAGGTTCTAAGTTCAAAAGGATGATAGTGTTGTCATCATGCATGCCCTCGATGCCCTATTTGAGGATATCAAACAGATGCAATAGATATGATGTAGCATTAACAACTCACACAGGTCTATTGCACACAGCCAGGATATTACTAGTGTCTATTTAGTAAAGGTCGATGATGACATGTTGGTCTACATCACAGATGAGGAGAGTCAGGATGTGTCTATACATACATGCATCGGGTGCTGTCCCCACCCCCCAACTCAGATGGATGCATGTTGATGTACACCCTTCTACAGGAACATAGTCTGTGTGGATCATGTGTTGAAGTGTGTAAGCAACCATGTCAGGAAGGTCTATGTGCCGAGTCGCACTATAGGCAATCACTGATATTGTCATAGCCCACTGATTTTATGTGATAGGCCTGGATGAAGAATTATAGTTATTGTGAATAAATGAATTTTAATAAGGGAGAAAAGGTTTTTTAATGTTAATTTTATTATGATGAACATCAAAATGTGTTTTTATTTCATAGTTTGTTTTTAATGAGCCTTTTTTAAGCAGATTTATTCAATGAAATTACATAATAATGAATTTTTATTGGTTGATTTTAGCCACATGAGAGTATATAATGTGTTGTTTGAGATTATATGGTTGTCTGATGAAGTCTTACATGCTTTTGGAGACGAAAACGCATAGTGTGTTTTTTAAAATAGCGTTTACGTTTTCTTTGGATTTGTTCTTCTGCATCATTGAATAAAGTGTTCCGTTTGTTAGCTGGTGGACTGTTTCCGTGGTTTTTGGGATTTACTGGATGAAGGTAAGAGCGCATATTTGCCTATCCTGATCTGGCCTAGGGTTTGGACACAATCCCCTGTGCAGATATCATTGAGAAACACTCCCAGCTGGGGATAAACCCTTATGTCACTAGATGGGTAACTAACTGGTTCACTGAGAGAACACATACTGTGAAAGTTGGGGATTCAACCTGTACCAGTAGAGCTGTCACCACTGGTGTAACCCAGGGATCTGTGCTTGGCCCTTTACTGTTTAGAATCTATTTCACGACAGTTCAGGCTAAAGTATATGGCCTTTGGGTTACCATGTTTGCTAAATCTTGCATACTGGGTGCAATCATTGGGACTACTAATGATGATAACATACTACAGAAGGGGCTAACACAGACAAATGATTGGTGAAAAAGCCACATGGTCTACAAATAAATGCAAAAATGAGGTTTTATTTTGTCCTTCTAAAAAGTAGAATTCACTTCCAATTACAGCACTGACAACAGTCCTGCTATTCTGAAACCCAGTGATGCAAGACCTGGGAACGGACACAGATAGAATCTGAACTTCGGCCACCAAGTGTTCACACTGGTATTGAAAGCCTATGTTAGGTACATGATAAGTCACCCCATTGTATTCAGATCTGAGGACTATACTGCAGCACAATACTTGAAACTCATCAGCAAACTAATAGAGTATAATGCTCTCTTTTGCATGTACCTCACCAGGCACATGCAGCAGCTGGTGAGACCATAAGGGTTTCTCATCCAGAAAACACAAGGCCATAATGTATGTGGACAAACTGAAAGCCATGTCACTGTAATCTGTATTGTATAGGATGAGGTGACTTCTGCCTGGCCTCCAAGACAGTGTCTAACACTGCCCCGGTGGGAATAGTGCATATACACAAATCAGATAAAGCTGATGACATCAGCAATATCTGATGAGGAAAATATGGCAATAACAGTGTCCCACATGCTACTGTAAAAGGCTCTCAGTAATGACAAGTGCGCACACACACACACACACACACACACACACACACACACACACACACACACACACACACACTCCAGTTGACTGCAGTGAAACCAGAAGCCCTACCCATCTAAGTACACAGACTACAGAACTCTGTATTTAAGGCAAGCACCACGGCACAAGTCTGACTTTTACAAGGCTATAGGACAACTTATAGTGGATGACATCTGCAGTGCATGTCGTAGAGAAGATGTTGGAAGGCTTGCATGAAACTGATGTGAAGACATGTGCAAGTGTCAAACTACTGTAAATCCATGGGACTGGAATGGTAACTGTATGATACCCACTTAATGCTCTTCTAGCTAGACAGACACTAACACACACCCCAGACGACTGCAGTGAGAACAGAACCCCCTACCTAAGTATACAGACTAGAGAGCTCAGTACTTTATGCAAGCACACTGCACAAGTCGGACCTTTACAAGGCTGCAGGGCAACTTATAGTGGAAGACATCAGCAGTGGATGTAGGAGAGAAGATGTTGGGAGGCCTGCATGAAATGGATGTGTAGGCATGTGCAAGTGTCAAATTACTGTCAATACAAAGGACTGGAGTGGTAACTGTAGGATAAACACTTGTGATCTTCTGGCTAGATAGACACACACACACACACACACACACACACACATACACACAGATATGCATGTGCACACCCCTGTTGACTGCAGTGAGAGCAGAACCTCCTACCCAAGTATACAGACTATAGAGCTCAGTACTTTATGCAAGCACCACGGCAGAAGTCTGACTTTTACAAGGCTGCAGGACAACCTATAGTGGAGGACATCAGCACTGGATGTAGGAGAGAAGATGTTGCAAGGCCTGCATAGGTTCATAGGAGGCTACCAGGCCAATGGCCCTAGGGCCTTTACAAGCCTAGCAGTGTAAAAACCTGAGCACCTTTACTGACCATAGTTAGATGGTCATTGCTAGCAGAGTGATTTTGTGATACACACCAACAGGCCCTAAACATGAGGCACATAGGTGCGACCCCTGGGGTGAATTTACAGTCACTCATAAAGTTGTCAAGGTTTCGCTTGAATAAGGTCACTGAAAAGCTCTGCTTCAAATGCAGTGGAAGCATATTCCAGAGAAGCATCAATTTCTGAGAACATATCTGTCTCTCCAGCATGTTCTGTTTTTTGTCACAGGCTAAGTTGGGATCCTTGGAGCAAGTTATTTTTGTCTCATATGATTTGTGGATATCCAGCATTTCCATTATGGCAGGGTCTAGGACTGCTCTGCAGGCCTGGCAAAGGTCAACTCTCAGTAGCCTGTACAATATAGAGTACAGTAACAGGGCTTTCAGTCTTTCCATGTATGTCATGTTTTGTAGGCCCTGGATTATGTTGGTCAGAAACCTCTGTGGTCTCTCCAGTTGCAGCAGGTGTCGGTGAGGTAAATACAAAAGGGAGCATTGTACTCAGTTAGTGGTCTGATAAGGGTAGAGTACAGTGGAACTATGACCTCCCTGGTTTTGGATGCGATCTCCTTATTTATAAGGTGCGTAATGTGGAATGTTTCTCTTATCACTATGCACACATGGTGATCAAAGTTGAGATTGCTATCAACCTGTGTTCCCAAGTCTCACACCATGGAGTTTGAGCTTAGAGGGATGCTATGTATATCATAATTAGCAGAGGCTACTTCTTTGCCAAACTGGACAATGAGGCATTTTTTCTGTTAAGTTTCAGGCCGTGAGTAAGTTTCAGGCTGTGTGTTTGGCACCAATCATTTGTCTGTCAGCCCTTCCTGTAATATGTTAAAATCTTTGAGGGACTTTATACGATTGTGCCCAGTTTACAGTCCTTTGCAAACTTGGTAAGCCATAGGCCATCTACCTTCGCCTGAACTTCAAAAAAATAGTTTCCAAACAGTCAAGGGCCCAGCACAGATCCTTGGGGTACTCCACTGGTATCTGGTCTACTGGTGGAGGTGGACTCCCCAACTTTAACAGTGTGTGTGTTCTCTTGGTGATCCAGTTGGCTACCCATCTAGTAATGTATGGGTTAATCCCCAGATGCAAGAGTTTTTCTATGATACCTGAATATGGGATTGCATCAAAGGCCTTGGCTAAATCTTTCTCAAAGATGTCCACTAGGTTTAATAAGCAAGATCTACCCCCAATAAAACCAAACTCAGGTCAAGAGTATTGAAGGTTGCTTATGCCCTTGTAGATAAGGTCCATGAGGATTCTTTCAGAGCCTTTCAGGTAAGGCTGATTAGGCTTATGGGTTGATAGTTCCCAGAGTCAGTTGATGGATGTGAAGGCATGTTCAACTGTGAAGACAGTTCTAGTTCTGCACGTTACCAGATTAATGTCCATTGCATATCACACATTTGTTATTAAGTTATGTATTGTAGTTGATAAATTTGGGAAAAAGCACTGAGAGACCAGGTTTGCAGTGCATAGGGGATGCAACACATGGCTGAACTGTAAATGTGAGACATATTGTTAAATACAGCCTTCAGTTTGTTATGTTTCCATATGCAGTTTCATGGCATAAAGAGTAAATGGACAGTAAACAGCACTAATGCATGCTAAGTGACTTTGCATACAACACTGGCGATCATCAGGTTTATGTGATAGTTGGCAAAGTGTTTGTACATGCAAGATACACATTTCCATTATTTTCCCTGTTTGTGTGTACTTAAGCAGTGTGCAAACATGACCCACATTGCTAAAATTCTGAGAGTTAGCACTGAGTCTATGAAACACACCTGCTGCTAAGCTGCCTCTTTGTCAGAAGGTGTAAATGCATTCATGCGTTTCACTTTGAACCCAGATGATACTGTGTTCAAATCCATGTGTATCGAATATGTTTAAATAAACAGAGATAATGGAATGGCATCAATTCTTTATAGTACATGTGTTGCTATGTGCTAGCATAGCGCAGCGGGTTTAAGTGACATTGTGCAGAGGTACTCGCAGCATTGTAGGGCTACTCACCATTGCTTGGCATTGTTGCATGATGCCAAACTCCACGCAAACATAGAGGCCAAAAAATGAATGGATCCATTGCTTTTTCTGGTACTTGTGTGTTGTGTGTGAATATTTTTTGACAAGATTATAGATGTTAAAATGGGGTAGACAGGAAAGTGGTGAAATGAGGAGCAAGCAGGAGGAAAAACAAATGGAAAGCAATACAAGAATGTGTAGGAGGGAGGTGGGAAAGAACCACAGCTATCCATTTCTTCAACAGTGAAAAGTGAAAATATGTGCAGAATATTAGCTGAATTTGGACTGTCACCCTAAGAAAGAGGGGTGGCAACAATGCTATCATGTTGTACAGCCAACTGGACTAAATCAAATGTGTCAAGAAGACGTGCAAAACTGAGAAATGTATGGGATTATATATATATATATATATATATATATATATATATATATATATATATATATATTTTTTTTTTGTGTGTGTGGCTGAGGTGCTCATTTTTTGTTTAAGAAGAGAAGAATGTTGGGTAAGGGAAATGGGCATTTCTGGGTCAGATAGGTTGGGTAGGTGAGGAACAAATGCAAACAAACAAGACAAGAGACAAGGACAGTGAGGGACACAAAATGTTGGTGGGACACCATGACTGGGGTGAGGGAGGGGACAACACAAGCACATGCCTGTCAAACATGGAGAGTGTGAGAATCTAGTCCTCACTCACTGGACAGACTGTCATCACTGTCCCCTTACTCCACTGGTGGCTGAAGTGCTTGATGTCTCCTTCTCCTATGTACTATGAGGGAGAGCAGCCTCCCCATCTGGTGTAGGTGTACATCAATTTTATGATGCAGAACCCTAAGCACCAACCCTGACACCTCTTGACTGGTGATGGATTCTTACCTCCACCACTGCTCCTGGAGGGTACCACAGCACCAGCTGCCAGGCAGTACTACCTGAGGTTGCAGACAGTGCAGGGGTGGTAGAGACAGTGCTGCCAGGTTGGGTCCCACATGTGTTGGAAATCAGTGCTGGAGCTAGTGGAGTGGGGGCAGGCTGATCCACTGGGGCTGGCCTACCACACTGTTCTATGAAGCATTTAGTGATTTGGTAAAGATGGATAACATTTAAACATTTTGATGACACATAATAGAAAATAAAAAAGAGAAATAAGGGTTGGGGTGAGAGGGGAAAAAAAAGATAAAATTAGTACCATCATATGTAATATACAATACATTAACACAATTATACAACTATTGTATCTGAAGCTTTACATTTAAGTATACATTCTAACAACTACAAGCTATAACTACAGATTGCTGAAAGTAATACTTGAAATGTACATATATTGCACATATATTATATTATATATTATATACATATATTACAGATTACAGTTAGCAGGGCATTTATGCCACTTGTATAGAGGTTAAGTTAATGCAATATTATCAAAGAAATGCAGTATTGTATGGTTGTTACTTGTGGCATTTGAACCCACAACCTCCAATTACATTCTTATATTTGACTCCTAAAGTTGGCTTGTGTTACAGACTAATGCATGCATTTCTGTTTTGGCACAAACAAGGATACATTGTTATTGTTACTCTCCCTTGTTTTGCTTCTAGCCTTGCATTGTGTGTGAATGTAGTATGTTACAACCCCCCAATTATTGTTGTTCATATTCCAAATATCTAGTCTGTTTTATGTTTCTCCAGTGGGTAATACTGAAATGCTATACTTTCTATTTTATCTGGGAATAGGAATTTTTTTAGTTATGTGATAGTTATGTGTATTATTCTTCTATTGTGCTTTAGGACACCTAGGGCTATGGCACCCAGGCATCTCAATCCCCGAAAACCACCCTTCACTGACTGAGAATCAGGTCATTGTGGAAGCTTTCACGTGACATGGTGCCTTCCTGCCTGAGATGGGACGTGGAGATATCTCAAGCAGAACGCAAATTTGGCAGCAGATGTGAGTGCAGTAGGCAGCCACAGCGGCACACATTATCAGGTGTGCCATAGGGCCACTGACATGATCTCATCTGCACAGAGAAATGCAACTGCACTGGCCAGTGATCGGATGGGCACTGGGTGGGCCTGCTACAAAGCCACCACTAACAGCAAATGAAGAGTTCCTGTCCACTGCCAGGGATCTATACAGCTCCCAGGAAAGTACAGAACAGCATGTCCTTGACACTGGTGCTACTGTTTCAGGGACAGCAAGTATGTCCCCAGAGGATCTTCCAGGTAGGTTTATGTATCTCAATTGCCAAATACTCTTGTATAGTAAAATATTTACATCAGTACATTAATTCTGTTTAACAAGAAACTGGTTGGGGGGGACTGTGGATTGCTACAGTTAACAACACATTCTGATAGATTACACATGGGCTTAGGCTGGACTTGTCATCCAAGTTCTTGTTGAAAGTACAGTTAATGGACATATAAAGGGAAACAAGTTTTACCCCCTGCATTACTTTTAATTGTGATGATGCTGTCCTTACCTTTTGCTTAACTTCTTCTAGGACCATCCAGCATAGAGTGTCTACAATAATCTGCACATGGTAAGCCAGACATTTTGTGTCAGTAATGATGAGCAATTCAAAGAAATATTTATTTTGTGATGCTGGTGTCAGAGCGGTTGTGTGTATTGCTATACTGTCTGTAATAGTGGCACCATTGTTAGCTTTTCAGCATATACTGGACTATAGTAGTGTAGGTATTAATTATTTCCCTGTGTTTGTTGCTTATCACAGGTGATCCTGACAGTGGAAGTGTGGGACTCCTACCAACTGAAGTGAGAGTATCAGCAGACTCTGACAATGATGGTGGCCAAACAGAGGCAGAGTCGGGGGGGGGGGGTGCAAAGGTTGAATCTGACACTGAGATTATCATACAGCCATTCCCTGTAATTTCATCAGGCACAGACAGTAGGCTTATGCCTACCCATTCTAGTGAGCCCTCAGATATTGGACAGGTGGAGGGTAAGAATCAATCAGTGAAGTGTGGTTACTGCAGCTTCATTGCCTGTTGACTCTGGCTGTATCCAAAATGTGGGCAAGGTGCCACACAGGAGGGTTGTTATAGGGTGCTCAGAGGAGGCCTGCTTATCCATCCTCCACCTGATCCAGATGTCTCTTCCCATGCTATTCAGTACATGTTTAGGGCTGTCAAGGAGGCACAGGCATGTTCCCATAGGTCCTTCAGAGAAATGCTTAGGGTTGTAGATGTGGCACATGCTGGCATGCATGACTGCAACAACAATATTGCCGATTCAATGAATCAGAAGAATGACATGTTGGAATGGGCGGGGTCTGTGATGTAACGTCTACTGGAAGGGGAACGACACTTTCAGGGGCATACGTCAGCTACATCATCTGTTGTTAGCCGATGTAACCATGCCCAATCACGGTCCCATAGTGGTAGTACTTCCAATGTTCCATCAGTGGTTGAGCTGCCCCCACCCAGACATGGCAGGCCATGGGGTCATGGTCCAGGGCATCCTCGTGACAGGAGCTCATCCAGCAGACATCAGTCATGTTCAGGTAGCAGCACTGCATCTGACCGTGGGCATGGACGTGCCAGTGCAACTCCTGGCAGAGTCAGTTCTCATGGTCAGTATGAACGTGATGAACTGCCATATCTACCATGCACAGCTCACACCTGTCTGACATAACAAGACATGCAGCTAGCACAGAGCTTGGCTGTGTTCATGCAGACACACACACCAATTTCAACTGAAGGACCTACAGACACTAGATCCTACCCAATTTGGCTTCGTCACCTGGTTGACTTCTTCAAAACAGTCACCAAGGCCATAGATAAAGGGAAGGTAGTCCACACAGCCTATCTGGACCTCGCTAAGGCATTTGACACAATACCCCACTCGGGCATCATAGATAAGCTATCCAGCCTAAATATAAACCCCTATGTCACAAGATGGGTCGCAAACTGGCTCAAAGACAGAACCCACAGAGTCAGAGTTGCTGGAGCCATGTCAGACATGAAACCGGTCACAAGTGGTGCCCCACAAGGTTCTGTCCTGGGACCTCTCTTGTTCGGTACTTACTTTTCTGAGGTACAGGCCAACGTGGGAGGACTATGGCTCACCAAGTTTGCAGATGACTGCAAACTGGGTGCCATAATCGACTCTCCAGCTGACACAAACATCCTTCAAAAAGGTCTCGGAGAGACAGATAACTGGTGCCAGAGCCATGGTCTAAAGCTAAATGCCAAAAAGTGTATAGTCATACCCTTTGGCAAAAACAATGTGCCCACAAATTACCACATAGGTGGTAACCCATTAAGTACAGAGAAAGTAATTAGGGATCTGGGGACCCAAGCTGATAGCAATCTCTCCTTTGACAACCACTTTGCCAAAGTGGTTAGAAAGACCTTCTACATAGCCCACCTCATCATGAAAGGATTCACATCTAGATCAAGAGAGGTAATCGTGCCTTTATTCATCCCTCATCAGGCCCATCATAGAATACAATGCCCCCTTTGGGATGTACCTTACCCGACACCTGCAGCAATTAGAAAGACCCCAAAAGTACCTCACCAGGAGGATCAAGGCACTCAAACAGATGCCATATGCTGCTCGGTTAAAAAACTCCAGCTCTACTCAGTTGCATACCGCCTACTTCGAGGCGATCTATGCCTGACATATAAAGCTATGTCCAACCCAGAATTAATGGACATGCTCCACCTCAGTAAATCTAAATCCCTTAGAGCCACGCGCTCGAGGGACTTGAACCTCAGCACAGAAATAAATAGAACATGCTAGAGGGACAGATTCATAACCCAGAGGCTCCCTTCGCTCTGGAATAGAATTCCAATTCATGTTAGGCAGAGCACCTCACTGACTCTCTTCAAGAAGAATCTTGATGAGTGGATGGGGAATCGTAGGTTTGTCCAGGGGATTACTTCCGTGTCACTATTAGACAGAGGCACAGTAAACTAAACTTTAAAAAGGACACAGTATACTCAAATCAAGGGGTGGCATAAGCCAAACACAATCGGGCTAGGGTTATAAATGCCCCAGGGCAGATAGCCTAGTATGAACCTATGAACCCATACACACACACACACACACACACACACACACACACACACACACACACACACACACACACACACACACACGTACATTACATGGTTCAGCCATGAAGCTTAAAACTAATTTTGTCTCACTGACCATTTGTTACTTTATCCAAATGTCTGCCTGCTTCTCTTTCTTACTCACACACACTCACTGACCTTTTGTGCCAGCCTAGCCCCCCCCCCAAAAAAAACACCATGATGATAACTGTGACATATGCCTGTTTTCTATCTTTTGGATTCAAGGATACATAGGATTTGTGTCTGATGCTCAGGGTGCATAGCTGACTTAGTGCTTAGTATATCTGCATTTGTGATGTTGAATTGGTACTTGTACCTTTGACTTACATTGGTCTTAGAAAGTTAGGCAGTTGATAGCATCATCAGTATTGTTAATGATCTTGTAAAGGTTGTAAAGTCTGAAACTGAAATGTCTCTCATTATTTTCTAACTTCTTTCTTTAATGATTTTCCAATTCAAACTTATGGTGCTAAACTGAGGAGATTCAGTGACCATCAATACTTTTGAGAGGTATGACTGTGTGAATCCTTAATGCCGGAGGCTTACTACTTGATAATGTTCACATGTAAGTCACACAAGTCTCTGCTGGCACATGGTGAAGTAACTTCTGTACAAATCACCCACTTTTTACTTGCTTAAACTACAAAGTAACATCTTGCAAGGATATGCCACTCATTCATATAATTACACAATACACTCCAGGTTACACACATACCTTGTAACTCCAGCAGCTACAACAGTTTTAGTTCACAGCTGACTCTCTCTGATGCTAGCAGTACACAGCCATTACATGGGTAGGTAAAGGTTGTGAGCGTTGCCTAGCATCAGTGTTACTATATTTATGTGCAGAGGAAGAAGGTTTTAGCCCCTTAGGTGGTGAGTGAGTGTGCTGTGTGTGGCCTCTTAGCCAATGCGAGGGCATTTCGAGCATGCCTATGTCTGCCTACACCCACAGCAGCTGCTGGTTCCCTCTCTGCTTGTGGCCATTGGTGGTGGGATATGTGCCCCTTGCCTTTGTTAATCCTGCTGTAGCTGTTTTCTCAGAATGATGTTGTGTAGCATGGCACTTGTAGTACATATACGTGGACTGTTTAGTGTTGTCGCCTGACAGCAAGATGTTCTCCGGTTCGATCCTCGGCTGGGGTGCCTTCTGTGTGGAGTCTGCATGTCCTCCCTGTGATTGCATGGGTTTCCTCCAGGTGCTCCGGTTTCCTCCCACATCCCAAAGACATGCTGTAAGTGGATTGGACACTCTAAATTGGCCCTATGCGTAAGTGTGCACGTGTGTGTGCCTTCTGTCGAAGGTTGGGTGCTGGGCTGGCAACTCGACACCGTAAAACTCCACTGCCAATCATGAGTGGAAAGATGATCCGCTGTGGCGACCCCTAACTGGGAAAAGCTGAAAGAAGAAGAAGTACATGTTCTGTACTGCAGGGCTTCCTTAGATGTATCTAGGCACTGGAACTGCAACAGCCCAAACACATGCTCTATGATATTTCTGGTTTGAACATGTGCCTCACTATAGCGTTCTTCAGCGGGTGTGTGTGTATTTCTGATGGGTGCCATCAGCCACAGTTCCAGTGCATAACCTGCATCCACCAGTAAATAACCTTGTGAAATATTCCCCCAGTGAACATCTGATACAGCTGGGAGGTGTGCCAGACATGTGAGTCACGGCAATTGCCTGGGTTAACAACACACAATTTCAAGATGATTCCCTTGACATTACACATGACTTGGCAGTTAACAGAGTGGAAGCCCTTTCTAATTATGTAGAGCCTTCTCTGTTCCTCGGGTGGTGCCTTAATTTCTACATGTGTGCAATCTATGGCATGCAGTACTTCAGGATAGTGTGCTAGAGGGCAGAACTCCTGCATATTTCTGGCCCTGTCCTCAGGAGTACGGGAAAAATATATGCAGTCACTGACATGCTGGAGCATAGCATTCAGAAACTGATGGAGGAAACTGCATTTTGATACCTGTTACACCCCCCAGTATGTCCTTTGTTGGTCTCTGAAAGATACTTGTATGGGTTCCCCTCAGTTTGCTCTGGCTCTGAGTTAAGGACGACAGAGGTTGCAGAGTTCCTGTAGTCTCTCTCTATCCAGCCGGTAATGTTCTACAACTTCCATATCATGTACATTGTGAAAAGTTAAATGGGGTCTGAAAACACTTCTCCTTCTTGGCCTTGGTTTATTACCAGCAGCAAAGACATCAGCCTGTTGCACATACATATGAATTAAAGCAACAGTAGCCCCTAACATTGTTTCTGTGTAGACTTCTTTCCGAGGCTGTATTTCAACAGGTTTTGGAATTTACAGGGAAAACCAGCACGGAGTCGACAAGGTTTCTTTATAGCTTGCTGAATAGCTCCTCCATCTTGGACTGGTTGATTAGCATACAATTCAGCTGCTTATGCTGTAATTAGCAAGCCAAGGTGTTTACCTTGTTTGTGTGGCTCTACACACAGTGTAGAGCTGCTTAATGAATCTAAAACAGTGTGCTGCTGTGTAGGCTTTGAGTCTGGCCGAATAACTTATATGCCACAGAAAACACACATCATACAACATAGTAGAACTTCTAATCCAAAGAAGGACCTGAAAGGCACTTTATACAAACATATTAGACAAGACAATATAATCACATAGACTCAAATAGAAAAATAAACTGGAAAAGGACTTAGAGAAACATATATGTTAACAAGATATGCTACAAAAAGTAGGAAGTACAAAATATTTGAATGGGGGTATATGCACAAATATTTTTAAACCCCTCATAATTAAGCCATTTATTCCTCCCAAGTTATGCTGGAGGTGTAGAGGGCAAAATCAAGGGACATAGAATTGTACTTTTTTGGGACTGTTAAGGAGTTTGACATCTATAACAATGAGTTAAAGGATATATTAAAACAGCTTTATACAAGACAAATATCACTAATGAAGATATTGCTTCTGTTAAGTGTTGATTATAATATAAATGAGAGTAAAACAAATAAGACAGTTTTAATCTTTATAATTATGATAGCTACAAAGAAAGTCATCACAAAAAAGATGGAAGACACCTAATTCTGACAGCATAGGTGGTTAAGAAGATAGTGCAAGAAATATGGCTTAGTGACTATAAGGGGCATGAATGGGCATCATCAGAAGCTCACTCCCACAAGAAAATAGCAATATTGGAACAGCTATAATCAAGCTGATTAACAATGCAATTAGAACAAGTACAAATGATGTAACATGAATGTGGTTTTCTTGCCCTTGGATGGGATTAATTAATTTTCATAATTCGTACAAAATATATACCTTGCATGCTACTGGGTCTCCTACTGGCTTTATACTATATTACTTTAATGCTTAATAAAAATGTATTTTGATTTTTAAAAAAATCAAATTTGATGGTGCAAGAAAAAAAATCACTCACAAAATTGATGCTGCTGTAAAAGTCCCAAACAAAGGAAGTTTGAGAGATTTATCATCCATCAGTGGTCATGCAGGCAGCAACTTATCCCACACCCACCCTACAGAACAGGAGAGGTGGCCATCACCCATTTCATTCTATCCACCAGCCCCCCTGCACACCCCTCAGGATAGGAGAGGTGGTCATCAACCATTTCATCCTAGCCCCACCTAACGCCTGGTAGCCAATCCTAGCAATGGCATGGGCCTTTTCCTGTACCCATGTGATGGGTAGCATAGACAACTTGCCTCTTCTCCAAACTGTCTAAATTATTTTTAAGTTTTAACCACCACTCTACCTGGATCCCAAAAACACTGTGCAGCACCATAAACAGCCTAAACATAGGTATTCAGGGTGACCTTTATATTTCTTATCAAACACCAAGTCTGCATGTATCATATAAAATTATCTTCTTTTTATTTTTGGTTTACCTTCTTCTATATTACCCTGAAAAGTTAAAAGATTATAAAATCCACAAACATCATCTTCCCTTTTACATCATCTATAAATCATACATTTCCAAATATGAAATACATTTCAGTCTGTTTTCTTGCTAAAATAAATACCACCCTTCCTCCAACATACCATCCCCTCCATTCTCACAATATTTCCCTAAACAACTCTAACTCCTTTCCTTACATACTACAGTTTTCTAGCAACTTTCTTAACCAAATTACAGTTAATGTCTCCTAACTGCAACGCAACATACTTAACATGCCAAAATAACTTAAAATTCTGGTGCATAAATAGTAGTCATCATTATTCTCGAAGTCCTTTTACAAAAGTGTATATACCATCCTTCTCTGTACTCTTGAATTCAAATTTACTCATTCTTTCCAAACCAGAACAATAGGTTCACCCAGTTCTCAAATCCGAAGCACTAAAAATGTTACCCCCCCAACTCATTCACATTCCTCATTTCTTGACCAACTGCATACCTAACATTTACATGGCATGCAATATCTACACTTTTTAGCCAGTAAAGTACAGAGCCTCGCCTTTTTGGATTCTTCAGCAAACTGTTATCTTCTTTCGGCTTTTCCCAGTTAGGGGTCGCCACAGCGGAACTCCAGTCCGCTAATGATTGGCAGTAGATTTTTACGTACCAAGTTGCCAGCTCTGACACACAACCTTCAATGAAGGTATGCCCATTCACGCAAGTCTCCACACAGAAGACGCTTTAGCTGAGAATCGAACAGGACAACGTTGTACTGTGAAGCGACAACGCTACCGCAGCACCACCACCTAATTAACTGAAATTAAGGATCACTTTTCAAAGTTATACTTCTCTTCTTTTCCTTATTTCCATCCTCTTCCTTTTACTATATATCCATCAATAAATTATATAGCACTGCCCCCTTCCGAGTTTGTTACATACACCTGTTCTTGCAAAATTCAATATTTATTTTCATCTGTAATTATTTCCTCTGTGTCTTTAAGTGTTCTTCTTCACCCTTCCTTAACATGCTGTAAATCTCACTCTTCCAGCTCCCGAATGACTTCTTCCTACAGTGCTTCCCTTTCATCTACATATTCTACCACAGTTTCCTGTATTTGTTTATTATTCTATCATAAACTGACTTAAATTCTATCATAAACTGACTTAAAACACCCCTGAAAATGAAATGAATGTTTTGTCACAATTAAGTACTACATCGCTGCTTCTGGTGAGTTAAGTGTCAAAATGTATTTTTCCCAGTAAACCTGTATTTGAGGGGTTTTTCCATCAATAAAAAGTTTTACAAACCTTTTTTTAAACCACTTCACAAATAAATGGTTTGTTTTCCCCAACTGATGTCTCCAACATGTCATACACCAGTTCGTAGACTTTAATGGACACATGTCTGCACATGCACAGTAGCAACTTAAGCACAACACAGTGAAGGCAAAAAAAAAAAAAAAAAAAAAAATGGAGGTTAGGCTCCAGTGTCCAAATCAAAAAAAAAAAAGCAGTCTCAGTCTTTCAAAAAGGTAAAAGCAGACTTTGAATCAAGAATAAAAGTATAAGAAGTCTATTTTATTGAAGCATCCCACATTTTACCAGAGTTGATGTCACTGAGGTTAAAGATTACTGTTACTCCTCAGTGGTATCAGCATGGGGAAAACAATTTTTGAAAGATTTTTGGTTTTTTTTTACATTGTGGATTGTACTAAAAATGTTTACCTATGGAATGAAAATCCTAACTGGTGCTTTGTACATGACACACAGAGGTACAAAAAGTAAGTCATGCAGGCATGACAAAACTCTAATCTACACCGGGATCATCTGAATCTATTATGTCCACTTTCTCCACTTTGTTCACATCTTCTCTAAAGCAATTTAGTCGACAATGAAATAATGACTTTCATAAATACACACAGAAAAAAATGTTTTTGGCAATGAATAAGATATTATGTTCAACTGATATACTGAATTCGTCTAACAAACTTTTAACTCATCATCAGCTTCCTACCTTCCAATTCACATCCCAAACTTATTCATTTTGAGGAGTTCCCCCACTCATCTTACACGCAGTTAATAAAGTTCATGCTATATCTTTCAGATGAGCAACATTTGTATTCTCCAGTTCATGAAGTCATTGTCTGTACTTTGACGGCTGCCCACTACACAGTAGTTTATTTACCTGGAAATTTTCATACAAATTCATCAATATTCTTTTTGTTAAACATATCATACCGTAGTTTAATATGGACAACTGTTTCTTAAATCTTTCACATCAAAGCCCAGTACTTTTAATAATTCCTCAAAGTATCTTGACGGGAAGCAATCATATCTCCTGTCTCTGCCAATGAAAAATTCCCTGTGTTCACTGCACTCTCTTCTTCCAAGCTGTCTTGGCAAATGACATCAGTAGGACCCACTCTTTTTTCCACAGCAATCTCCAGTGTTTGCTGCTTCCTCCAAATCCTACAATGAATCACTCTGCAAACTGTGAAAACAACTCAGTTGTGACTTCTTTCTTAATCTCACACCAAAGGTTATCTGACTTCTTGAACTGAGAATCCAACACAGCACTCTTCTGTGTTAAAATGGCTTTAACTAGTAGCGATAATATTTGTAAACAATCTCCTTTTCTTTTATACAGATTTCAGCACTATGCTAATGGCAACACAAATTTCTACTATAGAACCTCCAACAATATATCTCCATGAAAGGCAGGATAACTGCCTTGGTCTTCTAGCCAAATTACCAAGTTACTATGAGTACACCTTAGATCTCTTCTGAAAATAAGCCCTAGGCCTAGTGGGATTAACACACAGTCAAAAAACTAACTAAATAGCAATAACAACAACAATAATAACTGTGACTTCGGTCATTCCTCCTTAGCCTCATAAAAGGCCATTAACAAAGGCCATTAACTTAAAGAACATATAACTGGGAAACAAGAAAAATATATATCCACAAAACACAAGTCAGCTTATCATTTTTCTGGTCAGACAATAACAATAAACAAACATAACAGAGAGGCATCTATCCAAGCCAACAAAGGTAGGTGTGTGTGTGTGTGTGTGTGTGTGTGTGTGTGTGTGTGATTCGGTGGTGGAGAGTACATTCAACTTCTTGTAGTCCTTCAGACCAGAACATGAGGTAGACATAGACACTGTGGGCATGTATACCCTCAAAAAAATAATACCAGTTTCTCAAAACCATCTCTGCATACAGCATTTCTCCTAGCCTCAATAATCACTTTGCTGCTGAAAGTTACATTACACACACACACCTTTCACTATAATAGAGTATTTTTCTGATATACTGTTAAAAAACCCATATTTGGAGCATACTACAAGATGTCCCATTTAGACAGGCAAGCAAATACCCTGGCATGAAAAAAGGGAATAATAACATTTTATTATTCTATTTTCAAAATGAGTTAACTATACCCTCCAACCCTCTGGACCAATCCATCAGCTGTGCGCAATACCAAATAAATTTCCCTTACAACAGAACTTGTTTCATGCCACTATCTCCCTAGAAGGATCCAAAAACTCAACTACACTGGTACTGGGGCAGTATTCTAAATTCCTTCCAAGCCTGTCTTTCCCCAAAGATGACATTGCAAGGTAAACAACCCAATGTGTGTTCTAATAAAAAGAGATGGTTCCCTATCTGCACTTCTAATACATCATTTCCATTTATGAAAAAAATGAAGAGGTCAATTAAAAAGAAGAAAGCAATCTGCTACCTTGGACTCTCCTCATACAATACTAGGACTAAAATATCTGGACAGCAGGAAAAGAAGATTTCATTGTTCCACTACTTGCATTAAATTAAGATGGCTACTTACAGTATGCTTCTTTGCACATGTACCAGAAGAAAAAAAGACCATCTGAATTTGTTTTTTGGTACTGCAAATACAAGAAATACTTGACAGGGAGGAGATTTAGTTAACTCTGCAAAACATTCAGAATTAAGGTGGACAGCTAATTTGCCAGCTGATCGCTCAGCGGGGTTTAATGGCATGCTTCCCTTAAAACCAACCCTGAAGGGACATGGAATACGAAACTGACTGGTTGGTTTGTGATTTAAAAAGCAGACTGTGATGGCAGAAGAGTGGATCTGAAGAAGGGCGTTTGAGCCTGAAAACGCTAATCCTTCCTGAAGTTTTTATTTGATTTAAATTTCTTGTAATAAAGTTTTTCAGTTGATGTGACTTAGCATGGTGTTCCTGATCGGTTGTGTGTACCTACTCCTGATTTTAAAGAATAGTAATACTGTATATTTATTCTCTGTTACTCAAAACATTTTGTTCAAGATCACAGAGGAGCAATAGCATATCCTACTGAGCAACAGGTGCAAGACACAGAATCAATCTTCGAGGGACATCACAGGATGAATATGCACACACACACACACACACACACACACACACACACACACACACACACACACACATATATATTATACATATACCTATGGGCAACTCAAAGAATCACCAGTTCGCCTTTTAATAGCATGTATTAGGTATGAGGCAAGAAACAAGTGCATGCTGCAAACAAAGCTCTCAAACTTCAATCTCCCAAATGTGGGACACTGACTTTAAATATGTAGAACAACAGACAAAATGTAGTGGGACAAAGGGAGATACTGCCAGCACAGCTATCTGGAATTTTGTAAATAATTATATGTCATTTGTGAATATCAACATGATTTATATACGATGCTTGTGTGACACCCGTGCCCTGGCCCAGCAATCAAGGAGCCTCAATCCTCACCACTAACACCAGACGGGGCATCTCATATACGAGGAAAGGATAACAAATACACATAGTAAAGTGCAATTTCCCTTAAGAGCACATAGAGATCACAGTCAGTCTGGGGCTAGTCGCTCCCTTGCTCCCCAGGTCCCCAATAAGACTCCCCACTGGCACAGCTATAGGGTCCAGATCTAAGCCTAGCTGGGCAAGCTAAAATCTCCAGCACCCTCTCTATCCAACCAGTGCTTCATGTCCCTGCCCAAGTATCTGACACACACACACTTTGAGATAAGTTTATACAAACACACAGACACTCCTGGAGAAGGCTGGCACAGGTTCTCCAGCTGTGCCCCTTTTAGCCAGACTATACGGTAGTAATTACTGCCACCACCCAGCTAATACGTATCAGCTACTCATTAAAAGGGTGTCCAATTATTACTGTGCAATATTATTATCAAATTGGTAGTATAGCCCAGGGCTAAAGCTATTAGAGTCGCCTTGTACAGTTTTACCAAAGGCATGCAAGTACTCTTAAGAGCTTAACTTATCTCTACACAAGCCAGCCACAGTTAAAAGGTTTTAAAATATTTAATAATAAATACTTAAAAACCACAAGACAATACTGTCTACTATACAGTGCTAGTCAAGAGTTCAGAGATCACACAGAAATACTTAAAATACATCAGTAGTACAGTTCTGACATCACAGAAAAACACAGTCTTGAAACTTTCTAATTCCTAGCTATTGCTACGAAAATGCACTTCTAAAATAACTTACTTACACAGAGCAACAGGCAGCGCTGTGAGTTGGATAGTCAGACAAAAATGCTTCATAATCTCTGATTCTCTCTGTTTAAATTGCTATTGCAGTTCTGATAAACATTACATCATCTTTTACACTTTCCTGGTGTTCCCAGGCTACACATTAACTACATTTACATTCTTTTGCACTTATAGCAATAAAGGACATTCCACACGTAAATTCTGGTCATTAACTTTGGCCTTAAAAGAATAGGCAGGAAGCCTTTATCTAGCCTGGCCAGAGCCAAATTGTAAACATGAAAGGCAGTGATGAAATAATATTAATTTCAAAGGACCAAGAAGAAATGCTTGACTTAGCTTTCTTTACAGCAGATGGCAATGTTGCCACATGTAACAGGATTTCTTTAAATTTAAGACAACAAGCCTGTAGTTTACATTCATATTTACAAATGACAGAATTATCTGCAAATTCTATCTGGCTAGGCTGGCAGCCTTCACCCTTCTCTACCAGTCTTTACAGCTTGCATTACAATGGTATTAGAACTGTATGCAATGTGTATATCAAACTTGGTTTGTACAGATATGTGTTAAAAAGGTACATTATAAAATGCTTGTGCTGAAAATGTAACCACAGAGGGCCTAAGGGAAGACAACAGAAATGTATATGCGCTAATGTAATTTTAAATGTATATGTTTTAACAGTGGACCCGGAATACAGGAGGTAACTTCAGAAAAATAACTGAAATTAAATTACTTTATGGCTGGTATCTTTCAGTTTTCACTACAAGAGACACAAAGTCTGTGCTGACAAGCTTTCTGTATTGTCTTTGGAGTGAACTAATTACTACCTCTGAAAGTATGAAGGGATGTAATTGTTTTAAGACTTCTAGAATCTGCCAAAGATCTGAGGTCTATGTATTTTCACAGGTAGATGCTAAATACTGCCAAGCTTTCAGCAGTGAGGGTTTCACCTGGGATAGAGTCAAATGACAAGAAATATCATTCTGCAAGCTATCTCAGCAGTAATATTTGAGATATTAATCTGAGAAGTCGCTTAGTGAGAGAGCGTTCTGCATTATGTCTTGGAGCTGACAAGACCCATTCACCACACATCTACCTTGCTGTAATAGTAAGTTATTAGGGAATAGTATAATTCTGTTATAGTCAGGTATATATCAAAGCTTAGTTTGGATATTTTTCTTTATTTATTTGAGACTGTCCTGCAATGTTGTTTTCAATATTTCCCGTGATTTCAAACTCTGATGTCACTTGGACTATATACAGAGTATTTTCTTGTTCTTTTATTATTTATTAAATATATTTAAACCTCTCATTGGGGCTGATATGTCTAGAGATATTTCAGTTTTGAGAGTACTTGCATATTTATTTGGAGACACTGTATGGGTCACTCCTAGTAACCTTGCTCTTGGTCAAACTACCATTTGTATTAATATTAATATTAGACAGTAAGATTGGATATCCTTTGCTAAGGGCCTTAATGTAGATAAGGAGTTGGCTAGTGGCAGTGATAACTACCTTATAGTCTGGGCAAAAGGGGGCATAGTTAGTAAATCTGTGCCAGCCTTTCCCAAGTGTGTGCATGTGTGTGTGTAAAAATCAGACCTCAAAGAGTGTGTGTGTGTGTGTGTGTGTGTGTGTGTGTGTGTGTGTGTGTGTGTGTGTGTGCTCTTACGGGAAATTGCACTTGATACAGAGAGCTGCATCTGGAAATACTGTGCGTGTACTTGTCATTCTCCTAGTGTACATCCCCCATAGGTGCCAGTGGTGAGGATTGAGGCTCCTTGATTACTGGTCCAGTGTTAGGTCGTCACATATAGAACTTCAAACTACTTTAATTAGGAAGCTGACAGTAGTACTAAAATGTGATACTTTGTACTTATCAGTATTATCTTCCTAAGAGTTCTGCTTAAAATGTTTAACATTAAATGTGTGACATGCCTTTCCACTGTGGAACACAGAAATTTTATGAAGTAAAATGACAAAATATTACTCAAAATTATATATAATTAACCTGTTCCAATAGAGTAAATGGATAAAGTTAGTAAACAGCAACTTGATCAATGTCAAGTACATACAACCAACAAGTAACGAACAGAACACCAGCAACTGAGAGAAAAACTTTAATGAAAAAAAATAACAATAATAATCCAGTGTGTTTTAATGCTTTTTCTCATTAAAGTTTTTTGCTTGGTTTCTGATACTCTGATTTGTTTTTTGACTGAACAAATAAAGCCCTGGCTATGAACTAAGAATCTGAATAGCAGGCATTCAGGAAGAGAAGAATGATAAGGCTTTATCTACTTACCTATCTTCTGAAGGGCTTTAAATGGCAGTTGGGCCAAGAGTAGGAAGGTTTAGAAGACATGCACTGCCACATTGAGGGGGAGCTGCTTATACCCCAGGCCACTCCCCATTGCATGTGCAATGGCAGAGAGTAGGGCTTCCATCACAAGCAAGCCAACTTCTGCAAGCAGTAGTGGTATATCTCTGTACCATATTCCTCCCTTGAATGCATTCACCAATTTCAGAGCCAAATGACAACCCCAGCTTGGGTCATGCTGCTATAGAAGATCGGCCGAGATCAACAAAAAACAAAAGTACATTTAAGCAATATGCCAGTGAAAACCCACAGAAAAACAGAGGACATGCAGACTCCAAAGAGAAGGCATTCCATCCAGGAACTGAACCCAGAGAATGAAGAGCTATGCGGCAGGAATACTAACCACTGTACCTCCATTCCTCCCTCAGATATTAGCTACAAAATATTTGAAAGTTTTCCAGGAAAGATAAGAATACCAGCAGCCTTCTACAACAAGTATAAAAGCTATCCATACAATGTTTTCTAGCACATCGTATATTAAAAAGATTAACTTTTTCATTGACCAAGAAGACAAAGTTTTACAGTAGGAATTAATTTCAGAACAAAAACTGTTTATAAATGTTTCTGGCGTAAGATAATTACTTCATGGTAGGTTAGCCAACTACACATCAGGAAATGGAGACCACTGCTGATGGTCAGTTCTGAAAGGAAACTGCCATACAATATAACTAAACCACTGCAGAAACATGAACATTAGCCTGCAAGTTCAGAGACTGAAAATAAATTAAAATGAACCAATTCAGATCTATCTCCCACACAGCAGCTATCGAAAAAGAGTAGGGGGGTCTTTATTTAATATAACATCTTATATACACTATTTACATTTATAATATATGCAATACATAAATTTATAATTGCTTACAACATCCTGTAACTTCATATATTTCCATTACTTCAATTATTCCCAACAACTTTTTTCCACAACCAAAAATGTGTCTTTCAAAAGTTCTGCTAATACCCATTACCATTATATTTTATCTCATTCAGTCTTTCATTCCATACGACCCACAGACATAAAACAATTTGTATCAGTTTCTTTCACTTCCTTTGTTCTTTTGCTACCATAATAGGCATATTCTATCATGTTTATATTTACATCTTTCACAATTTTAGAATGAGTCAATACATTAAGTTCATATAATTTTCCCACAATTTCCTCATTCTCATACAATTTAAGAAAATATGTTCTATTGTCTCAGTTTCTCCACAACAGTTACATACCAGTTCCTGAATCCTTTTATAAGGCATATTTGCTTTAACAGGCAGTTTACTTATCATTAACCTCCACATACAATCTTTACATGCATACATTTTTGTTCCACATAAACCTTATTTTAACTGCATTTCTTTTTTCATTATCTAAGTTTTTCCATGGATAAATGTAATAACATTCTCTAATTACATTTTCACACCAATCTTTTCTGTTTTTTTTACACATTTCCTATTTTCAATTTCCATAGTAATATCGTATTTTGATATTCTTTGATCTCATTATTGACACTATTCTTCCATCTTTTCCCATATCTTAAACTTTCCCAAACATCTTTATATTTGATTTTCATTATATCATTTAATATGTTCCTATTTTCTTCTTTCAATCCCTTCAACACTTTATACAGATTTAATGAAGCTGCATGTACATTAGAATGTATTAGTCCTAATCCTCCTCCTTTCTGAACAAACAAAATTCCTCTCCTCCCAGGGTTTAATCTTGACCCCCATATAAATAAAACTATAAATCAATAGCAGTTCTTTTTCATATTTATATTGGATCATATATATGCTTGCCAAAATAAGCAATCTGATTAGAGTTTTTTTTTTAAATAAACCTTTTTCTTATATGATAATCTATTTGACCTGCAAATTATGCATATTTCTCTCAGCTTTTGTATCAGTCTCTCCCAATGTTTCTCTCTTTATATTAACCCCTAAACATTATTCCTAGAATATCTAGTTTTTCATCATTAAAGTGAATACCTTCTAACTCAACCAATAATCCAAATGCTTTACTTTTATCCTTGTTGATGCTTAGACCAAGCATTTCCTAGTTCCTTGTTCCATACATTTCTTGCTTTTAGCAATTAGGACTATATCATCTGCATATGTAAGAAAAACTGGGACATAAATCCCTTCTATTATCCTATACCTTGCTATTTTCAGTTTTCTATTCATTGTGTTTACAATCACATTCATAACCAATAAGATGCTGCTTTGATGGACAACCTTGTCTTATCCAACATCCTATTTTATTTCTTTCCTTAACCGTCCATTTGATATTATTTTAATGATATTAATTTGCATATATTCATCTTATAACTTATTTTGTCACATTATAATTTCTCAATATACTCCATAGTTCCTCAGACTGTATTTTATCAAGTACTTTGTTTACATCTCCAACCAATATTTTAGTTTCCATTTTTTATTTATATCATCTATTACCTCCCTTAACACCCATAATAAATCTTGACTTCCATTCCTTTCCCCCCCCCAAAAAAAAACATAGGTTCCATCAGTCTAACCACACATTTTCCTAATCTTTTCCCTTTTATTGTCATAAATATTTTATAATCTGTATTGTTTAATATTACTGGTCTCCAGTTCCTAATGCCTTCCTTCTTCCCCTTCTTCGACATAAATTTAATGACTCCCATACATATCTCTTTCATTTTCCCTTTTTCTAACCATTCATTCAAAACTTCTATAAATTACATTTTTGCCCATTTTTTCATATTATAGTACATTCCATCTAATCCCATAGCATTTTCCATATCCAAATCTTTTAAGATTTCATCAAGTTCTCTTATATGTATATATTTTTTCATAATCTCATTCTCTTCTTTACTTTATCTCCCATATTTGCCTCTTTTATCTCAGTCTTCTTAAATGTATTTTATATACTGCTTTAGTACCTCAAATATTTTTTGTATTCACCTTTTCTTCTTCATTGGTTTCCAATTTTCTTATTACCCTCTCATTATCTCTCAACATTTTACTCAAATACAGAGCTACTTCTTTTTCCCCTTGTAAAAAGCACCTTTGCTTATATAACATTTTTTTAATCTTCTCTTGCTTTATTTCATAGATTTCCTTCTCCTTTCCATAAACTTTTTTATCATCTCTTAATATTTCTCTGAATACTGTTTGGCTTAAAAGCCTATATTTTTGCTTTTCTTTCTCTCTTTTCATCTCTTGAAATTCTAGAAAACACTTTCTATAGTTCCCTTTAAAAAGTAATCACAATCAGTCCAATGTTTATAAAATATTCTCACTTCTACATGATCTTCCCATAAATCGATCAATTTCTTTTCTCTTCTTCATGTAAATCTTTTTATTCACTCTTTAATATCTTTACCTAAAAGAACCAAGGTATTGGGAGCAAATAACTAGAGAGGGAAAGGAAATAGAATGGGAAGAGGCCAATTTATTTAGACTGCAGGTTAGAGATTGCCTTCCCTATCAAGGGATTGATTTCAGACTGTAGGCAAAGAGAATAAAATGGGGGGGGGTCCTAAATGAAAGACCAGCACTGGTAGAGTTTTTAGTAGAATCTAAAACATAAGCTGCAATTAAAAAAGGAACAATTATTAGAGCATATAAAATATTTCATGATAACTACAAGAATCAGAGGAGGTAAGAAATGATTGGGAAGAGAGACTGGATAAGTAATTCACAAAGAAACAATGGAAAGATATGTGTATGTCTCCCAAATATACAATAAAATCTAGAAGATTTAGGATTTTTGCTTGGAAATGTTTACATAGATATTTTTATACTCCAAGTAAATTGCAGAGAATTGTTCCTCAGGTAGACAGAGAAGAAAGAGGTACATGGGAACATATTTTCTGGGAGTGCAGTGGGTTGGAGGACTTTAAGGATTCCCTGCGGGATGCATCATCAGAGATGCTGGGTGAGTGGACTTGTGTGACGAGGGAAATGATTTTTTTGAGCTATGACATAGAATTGGAATTGCCTAGACATGGTAAGGCCTTACTGCATCTAATTACGGTGGCTGCCAAAAAGCAATTACTAGAAAATGGAAATCAAAATTTAAACCAACTATATTAGAAGTACTAAATATAGTAACAGAATTAAAACAACTGAGATTGAGCTCTTTAAAAAATGGCAGGAGCAAACTACATAGAAAAAATGGGAATTGTGGGAACAATACATACAGGGGAGGAATGGGGTTTAAAAGAAGGCAGGACTTAAATGAGTTACATAAGGTTTGAAAATGATTGGGTAGATTACAAGTTATGTATAATGTTTGCAACTGGGAGTGTGTCAGTATAATTTGTGATGTAAAATGCTTGCAACTAGCATTGTGTCGGTGTGGTTTGTTTTCATTTATATAAATGTATGATATATTTATTAAACCTTAACTTACAACATAAACAGTTTCTTGTTTAAAGAAAGGGACAGGAACTGAATTTATATAATGTTCCTTAGGTTATATGACCTATAGCAATATATATAAATTACAATGTTTAATATTAATTTTAATACAGTTTGATTACCTTTGTATAAAGATAAATATGCCTGTCACAAGTGCTAATTCAATAAAGGTGTTTAAAAAATCTTTTAATACTTTTGCCTATCCTTAGATATTCTTCCTTTTACTTCTATCCATACAGCCAAATTGTCTGAGAAACCGGTTTTCTTTGCTCCTTTTTAATAATTTTCAAAGTATCAGATATAACAAAATAATCAATTTCTGTCTTAATCTCATTTATAAGTCAAGTGTATATTATCCCATATATATAACTTTCCACTTTTCATTATTTCATAAACTGTTTTAACATCAATTCTCTTCTTTCTTTCTTTTCCTCAAATCACAATTAAAATCTCTTACCAATATAATTTCCATATTTACTCCTACATAATTTAAGATTTTTTGAGCATTTCCTCTTTTCCTTTTTAGTGACAAATGCATATACTGTAATAATTCTGTATACATCTTTCTTATAGCTTATATCTAACATTACTCTACCTAACTCTACTAAAGTATAATCTAAGATCCTAGCTGTTTCATTACATAATACAGCAATCCCTGAACACGTAAATTTTTCCATGTTCCATACAATATTCCCAGCCCACAAGTTTTCCAATCATTTCCTTTCATCTTCTGTTAAGATTCTTGTATCCTCTATGATAATTACTTACATGTCAAGTAGCATCCACCATTCCAATACACCTAACCTTCTTTTAACATTTTTATACTATTAACATTTATTGATAAGACTATAAAGTTCTTCCAGATGTATTACATCTTCATCTCACCCCTTGTCTTCTATTTTTGTTCATAATCACTTTTAAATTTTCTTTTCCTATCTTTCATTCTTCTCCCTACTGAATTTTTTAGCTCTTATTATTTTCCAGTTAATATCTCCCTCTTCACTTGTTTCCAGTACTAATTCCTTGCCTTCATTAATTTTCATTTTCTTTATACTTTGTGTTTTTATTTTCTTTTTGTATGATATTTTGTTTTTCATGTTCATGACATTTTCTGTTACATCATGTACATATTCCTGTGTTTGCTCTTTTTGCGCAACATGTAAGTGTTAATCACAATTAACTGAGTCATGTCCAGTTTTCCCAAATTTTTATACATCATGTCACATTTCTTTGCTTCATCTCTCACTTTTCTACAAACAAAACGTCTTCTCTTATCACAATTGCTTATCAAACAGTCACTTTTTCCACAAAGACCAGTTTTCGGCTGCCCCTTATATATTACATAACCTCAATTTCCTTCAACAGTTATACTTGGAATATGTACAATATTGTCTTTTTCCATCTTCAGAATAACCCCACAACCCCACCCCCCAGTCCATAAGCCTCTATCATCATACATTTTCATAATATCCAACACTTCTTTGCATATAGTTTTAGAAGAGTTTTTCAATGCTTCCTTATCTACCTCTGTTCGAAAATGTATAGTGATTCTCTTTTTAGACTCTCTATTAAAAGTCTGCACCATATAAGAGTTCCATGGACTGTAGCCTTTCTTTTTATCAAGTCTCTCTACGAGATTCTCCATATATTGCCCTGTCTCAAATATAATGTCACAAAACATCCAATAAGATGAATAAAGGTTCTTGCCTCATTAGGTGTTATTCCCAAGGCTGCAATAACTGTGTCCCATATACTTTATATCTTTCGAGTACTTTTTCTTCCTTACTGCTGAGACATACAACAAACCTCTTCTTCATGACCTCTCTTCCTCCCTCTCTCATTTGTTTCTTGCCTTCTTCCAGTGTCATTGCATACAATTTTTTGCCTTCTGCAGTTTCTTTCACTTCCTCCCCCAGGATACCACCACTTCACTTTCTGGTTCACTCTGCATAATCATCTCCTTAAGATAATCGTACCGCAACCATCCTGACTGGAGGGTTGCAAGTCTTGCGTTGCAACCTCTGACTCAAAGAGTTTACACTGAAACACATCTTCCGAATCTTCTACACATCCTTCCAAGTTCTTTGACTGCTTTTTTAAAAGGCTCGACTTCTTTCTAAAACATCCAGCACACCATTATTTCTACCAAATGTCTCCTTAACTTCTGACCCCTTCTCCAGCACAAACGATACCTCTGCCAACCGAATAGCAGCATTCGGTTCAGAAGCATCTCTCTCTCTCGAATCTCCATGCTTGCTCTCACCAGCTTCCTGCTTCTCTTAGTTGCCTTTGTGCCTAGAACAGAAGACAGGAAGTGTAGCTGTAAACAACGTCCCTGTACGCAGACGAGTAGGGGAAGTTCCTTGATGCCCAGGTCAAATTTCCCTTAACTGTATAAATACCACCTTCAGTCTCCTCTAAAAAGAAGCTACTAGCCTAGTGGGGCTAACCCAGTCAACAAAGGAGAAGTAAATAAATTTCTACTTACCAATTTCTGTACCTTTACCTAAAGTAAATGTAAATCCGTGGCCTTTTAAACCATCTGATGCATCTGTTTCTATTATCACATAAGCAGCAGAATAATCTGGATCAGTGTGCTGAAATGAAATAGAAAATGCAATACCATTAATCCTAGTGATTATAGAGGCATTTAATATCAGCAGTACAATTTAATATGAGTACACAGCACTGTATCAAGCTGCAGAAGAAAGTCCTACCAGATACAAAGTATATACTTCATGAACAATGTGGAACTACTGACATGTTATCATATTCTAAGTCAGTGTCCAATGAGAAGGAAACGATGTGTTCAGAAAAGATTCAGCAGTAGTAAATGACCATTAGAAAATACAATTGCAAATAAAACTCCAACTTTGAACGTCAAACAGTTTAATAAAAAACAAAAGAGCAAAGCTTTCGGGACAAATCCTTCTTCAGTGCTAATACATCCAGTTATGTCAAAAACTCTTTTTATGCAGAAAAATACAAGTCATTTGACCACAACCAACCAATAAAAACAATAATAGTATAATTAAACATTTAAATGATTAACTACAAATTTGTTTTTTCATTAAAATGGGTTTTTAAAGTCACAGCACTATTCAAACCTGGGTCACTGTCTGCTCTCAGTCTAAGAATACAGCCATATTCAGCTGTCTCCAGTGTATTATCTATAATTCCTCCCTGGTTTGATTTATAAATAACAGATATCACCCTAAATTTAAAATGATGCCCCATAGTTTGCTACTCCCACCAATACCCTTCACCATTCACATTAAAATGTTTTGCTAATATATCTTTACTTAATGGATTCGCTGTTACAGCTCTCCGTATTTCTGATTTATGCTCAACAATCCGTTCTCTGAACCTGTGGCTGCATATACCAACATAAAAAGAAGGACATGCAGTGCAGGTAGCAAGATATACCCCATGTGTAGTGTTACATGTAACATAACAGTGAAAAGTAAACGTTTTCTCTGTAATGGGATACATAAAAACATTACTAGTCAGAATGTCTTTGCAGCAGCTACAATTATAACATGTTAGAGTTCCTAGTTTTAACTGTAAGGGTTTATAGATCAGATCACCCAAATTAAGTCTTTGTAGCATAACCTTCTCTTTATACTCTTACAGTTCCTATATGCAAATCTTGGTCATTGTAAATCACACAAAAAGGACCCCCTGCACGAAGGCAAATGCACGGCTCAAAAAACCAATCAATAAAAACAAAAAATGTAGAGCCAGCATACAGTGACCTGAAAAATAAGTTTATTATAAATTTATAATGAAATGCAGAACAGCAAAACAGACCGGTTTTGGCCGGACAATATCACAGCCTTCTTCAGTGTAAAGCAAACAGAAAAACAATGCGGTTTAAATATATGCTTCTCATAGCTCATTGGTGGATGCCTAAACTTGTTCATTAAGCCCAGGTGGAAACAATCCACCAAGTCTGACAATCCATTTCTTTTCCTTAGCATTTAAAATGGAATGCCAACCTGTCTTGTTAGAATGATTCCCTTGTATACTGTCAATAACCATAAAGGAAAATTTGGCAATAGTGTGTGTCATTTACTGTTTTTAAAGAGCATTGTGAGCTCTTTTATTCTTGATATTACTAATATGTTCAGATATACGTAATCTTAATGGGCGGGAAGTTTGTCCCACATAAAAAGAGCCACAATTGCATGTTACCAGATATATCAACCAATCACTACTGCAGTTTGCAAAGAAATGGAGATCATAAACTAAAGCACAATTCCTGCTAGAAAATTGCTTTGATTTGCATACATATTGACAGTTGGTACAATGACCACAAGGAAAACAGCCACACAATGGTTCTCCCATCAACGTTGTTTGTAAAGGTTGTGAGTTATTCAAGGTATTTTCACGTTTATAATGATTAAAAAATGAAAATAAACATCTATCTGGAATGATGCTGGCAAGCTCATAATCACATTGCAGAATATTCCAGTGTCTATGCACACTTTGAATTAGACTGTTAGAATTTCTAGCATAGGTCGTTATGAACCTTATGGGCTGTGATGATGTTACTGAATGATCTCTATAAGTAAGAAGTTCTGATCTATCCATTGAGTTAACCTGATGACTGGCCTTTAATACATCTCCCATACTATAACCCTGAGATTTAAATCTGCTGATTAAATCACCCTTATGTTGTTGGAAGGAAGAATCCTTAGAACAATTACGTTTGACACGTATAAATTGTGATTTTGGAATATTTCGTGCAATGTGAGCTGGGTGATAACTGGAGGCATGTAGGATGGTATTATATTGGGGGTACTTCTTGCACACCTCAGTACCTAGTGTGTGGTCAGGTAATCTATTGATTAATACATCTAAAAAAGTGATTGTGTTTAGATCATAGTGTACAGTGAACTGTAACCCCCATATGTTATGATTCAAATATGAAACAAAATCCATAAGTTGGCATTCATCACCCTTCCATACTAGCCAAACATCATCCAAGTAACGTCTCCAGATGTCAGTGTATTCAATGAATATAGTGTTATGGCAGACATAAATGATATGTTTTTCAACATAAGCCATAAACAGATCCGCATATATGGGGGCAAAAGATGCCCCCATTGCTGTTCCTTTAGTTTGCCAATAACAATTATCCTTGTAATAAAAGACATTATTCGTGAGGACATGTTTGGCTAGACCCACCAAAAATGAATTGAAGTCCGATTCATATAAGCCCGATACTACTAACCAATAGGCCACTGCTTCCAAACCAGCTTGATGGGGGATGTTAGTATATAAAGCACTTACATCCAATGTGCATAAAAAACACTCAGGTTCCAACTGTGTGTCTGAAATAATCTGCAGAAAGTTGGTCGTGTCTTGCAATCGTGATCATAACACATGTAACAAGGGTTTGAGATGTTTGGTGAGATATAAGGATAACGGCTCAGTAATGTACCCTTTACCAGATACAATAGGTCTGCCAGGTGGATTTAATGGGTCTTTATGAATCTTGGGTAAGAAATAGATGTATTGAGTTGTGGAATCCTTAACCATAAGTTGGTGCATAACCTCATTACTAATGATAGCTTCATCCCTGGCCAAAAGCAAAAATTGATCAATCTGTTTTTTGAACCTGAAAGTAGGGTCAATAGGCATTATGGAATAATATCTCTGATCTGAAAGCTGTTTGTTTGCTTCATTATCATAATCACACCAGTTGAGTACAACTACAGCTCCACCTTTATCTGCAGAGATGATAACTATATCTTTGTTATTTTGGAGTTCCAGAATAGCTTGTTTTTCAACCAGGGTCAAATTGTTGGATTTAAAATGTATATCCAAGCTGGGAAAATGAAGATCTTTGAGCACGCTATTCTGGAACTGGTGTACCATGGGATGCATGGGAGGAGAAAAACTGGATTTGTGATAAACAAATTTATCCTTATTATAGTTACTATCCGTATCACCAAAAAACAGTTTCAAATTTAAATTTCTGCAAAAAGACATGACATCCTGGGCCAATGTATCTTCAGGAACCATAAAGCCAGGTATGAAAGTAAGACCTTTATTCAAGATAGACATGTGGATGGGTGACAAGTCAAAACTGGACAAATTTAAAACATTGCTGTTAGAAATAACATTCAATTGTTCATTGCCATTTTCAATAGACCCTGAATGTTGTGTACGCCTTCTAAATTTCCGCCCACCCCGCTGGTATTTGGACCTAAAGTGATTGATCCAGGTATCCTTTTGGGGGTCGGTGAACCCGATACTGCTGGGGACTTATTGTCAGTGCAAGACGAAATGTCATCTGTGGATGACCCTGTGTCTGCACTCCGTCTTCTTAAGATGGACCTTGGTCTCTTCCTTTTGTTGGTTTGTTTGGGAAAAGATGTGAATCGTACATGTTTGGCATTGAGAGAAAAAGGGTTGGCTCTTTTATAATCTTCTTGGTCTCTGGAAAACTTTTTGGTTTTTCTGGACCTTAGCTGCTTCATCAAAATTATGTAAATCAGTAGCTACATTGTTAAGTAATTTGTTAAAAAAAGGTTCCTCCTCAAATGATTTCAATTCACTAACTGATATGGTAACCGCATCCATTTCTCTATCAATTGCTCGATCATGAAAATTACCCAAAGCTATAACAAAGGCCATAGTGGCTTCTTCTTGTATTTTGGACCATTGGCTATTTAATTCATCGTCAGCATCCATCACATGAGGTTGTGTTCGTATCCGCAAACCTCTCGGAGTTATTCCTTCTGCAATATATGCCTTGAATAATTTGGAATGCCAAATATTGGATCGTAAAGATCTTAGATGTTTTTTGAGATTTCCAAAAAGAGTTGCACAAATAGATTCAGGACTGATAGAAACATTTCTGTTTGTATTGTCATGGGTAGATGAGCTGAGCCCAAAAGCTCCAAGATCCTCCTATCTGCAGCCAAACCAGTAATAAAACTGGACAGATCCATATTGGGATCAGATTTATAATTTTCAATGGACTAGATGAAAAGTATCCAATATGGCTGACTATAATAGCCAAATACAAACAGCTACGTCAGCTTGATGTATATTAATAAGCAAAATCCAAAAGTTAGAAGAACAATAGCAGCCTAACCAATAATAACCAATGATAATGATTATTAATGGAGCTGCGTCCCACAACTTGTTGACTGTTACTGTACTGTGCAATATAAATTTAGGCAAAAATTGTGAAGAAGCCAATGAACATAATCATGTGAAGGAATGCTGAGAGATCTAAATCAAATGAAATAAGCTATTAATAAAAATAGACCGATTGGAAAATTAATGCAATCAAAAACCAGTATAATCAAACTTAAAGTGTAGCCACATAAAAAAATTTTGGTCTGGAAAAAAACTATTTGTAAAACTGGACATATATTAATGGCTTGGGTAATGCTATCCAAATAATCACAAGCTGTACAATGATAAACATTAAAACTAGATAGCAAAAATATTGCAATAAGATAAGCTCATAGATAATGACAATTGAAATCTGAAATATTAGTGAACATGAACACAGAACAATGATGGTGGTAATATTAATGCTGATGATTCAGCTAGAATGACAAGTCACTATCTACATTGAACTGATTCCAAAAAAATATTTACATTACGAAACAGTATGCTTCGAAGAGAGATAATATAAATATCCAATTTTGGATCTAATAATATCCCAAAAGTGTCAAAAGCAGAATTGGGAAAATCTGACAAATGCAAAACTGGACTCAAACACATGAATATGCCAAGGATCAAGTCTAATAAGGTCCCAAAAAACAGTAATTAACTAAAAAACAATATTTGAATTACATGAAATGTAAAGAAATAATACCATGGATTTACATTAAGATCCAAAGAATAGAGTCCCCACTAATGCATGACAATGCGTTGTATCTCACTCATGCCCTTTTGCTTATTTAAACACATAAGACACAGTATACTAAAGGACAGTATCTATTAGTCCAAATCATCCAGGACAATATACCTTGCCCGTGGTATAAAGTCACAAACCTCTGTGTCAGCCAAGCATACAAAAAGGCTTTTATGCGTCAGAAAAATACTTACTACACTACTTATTGTTCAATATAAAAAAGATTTACAGCCATAGTTTAGCTGAATCCTGGTTCTTATACAAAAAACTATAATGCTGTCCTTAAATGGAGTCCAAATATAAAAAAATGAAGCAAAAGACACACTCGTATGTTGAATGTAAAACGCAATAATATTCCAGAAAGTTCCCATGAGTTCACGAGAAGCCCAAAGTCAGCAGGTTCTCAACGAAGACATACAGTCACATTTTGAATCATTTCCACCTTGAAAATACTATCGCTGAAATAGCATATAGATATTGGTATGGCAAATGAACGACAATTGCTTCCTTAATGTTGTAAAATAATACAAAATGTCCAAGCTGTTTGTGAACACCAAACAATCAAAAAACACTAGTGCGCCGCTATATTAAATATACAAAATGTTTATAAGCATCAGAGAAGATTATATGCTATTTCAGCGATAGTATTTTCAAGGTGGAAATGATTCAAAATGTGACTGCATGTCTTTGTTGAGAACCTGCTGAATTTGGGCTTCTCGTGAACTCATGGGAACTTTCTGGAATATTATTGCGTTTTACATTCAACATACGAGTGTGTCTTTTGCTTCATTTTTTATATTTGGACTCCATTTAAGGACAGCATTATAGTTTTTTGTATAAGAACCAGGATTCAGCTAAACTATGGCTGTAAATCTTTTCTATATTGAACTATAAGTAGTGTAGTAAGTATTTTTCTGACGCATAAAAGCCTTTTTGTATGCTTGGCTGACACAGAGGTTTGTGACTTTATACCACGGGCAAGGTATATTGTCCTGCATGATTTGGACTAATAGATACTGTCCTTTAGTACACTGTGTCTTATGTGTTTAAATAAGCAAAAGGGCATGAGTGAGATACAACGTATTGTCATGCATTAGTGGGGACTCTATTCTTTGGATCTTATTGTAAATCCATGATATTATTTCTTTATATTTCATGTAATTCAAATATTGTTTTTTAGTTAATTACTGTTTTTTTGGGACCTTATTAGACTTGGTCTTTGGCATATTCATGTGTTTGAGTCCAATTTTGCATTTGTCAGATTTTCCCAATTCTGCTTTTGACACTTTTGGGATATTATTAGATCCAAAATTGGATATTTATATTATCTCTCTTCGAAGCATACTGTTTTGTAATGTAAAAATTGTTTTGGAATCAGTTCAATGTAGATAGTGACTTGTCATTCTAGCTGAATCATCAGCATTAATATTACCACCATCATTGTTCTGTGTTCATATTCACTAATATTTCAGATTTCAATTGTCAATATCTATGAGCTTATCTTATTGCAATATTTTTGCTATCTAGTTTTAATGTTTATCATTGTACAGCTTGTGATTATTTGGATAGCATTACCCAAGCCATTAATATATGTCCAGTTTTACAAATAGTTTTTTTCCAGACCAAAAAGTTTTTACGTGGCTACACTTAAAGTTTGATTATACTGGTTTTTGATTGCATCCATTTTCCAATCGGTCTATTTTTATTAATAGCTTATTTCATTTGATTTAGATCTCTCAGCATTCCTTCACATGATTATGTTCATTGGCTTCTTCACAATTTTTGCCTAAATTTATACTGCACAGTACAGTAACAGTCAACAAGTTGTGGGACGCAGCTCCATTAATAATCATTATCATTGGTTATTATTGGTTAGGCTGCTATTGTTCTTCTAACTTTTGGATTTTGCTTATTAATATACATCAAGCTGACGTAGCTGTTTGTATTTGGCTATTATAGTCAGCCATATTGGATACTTTTCATCTAGTCCATTGAAAATTATAAATCTGATCCCAATATGGATCTGTCCAGTTTTATTACTGGTTTGGCTGCAGATAGGGAGAATCTTGGAGCTTTTGGGCTCAGCTCATCTACCCATGACAAAACAAATAGAAATGTTTCCATCAGTCCTGAATCTATTTGTGCAACTCTTTTTGGCAATCTCAAAAAACATCTAAGAATATTTGGCATTCCAAATTATTCAAGGCATATATTGCAGAAGGAATAACTCCGAGAGGTTTGCGGATATGAACACAACCTCATGTGATGGATACTGACGATGAATTAAATAGCCAATGGCCCAAAATACAACAAGAAGCCACTATGGTCTTTGTTATAGCTTTGGGTAATTTTCATGATCGAGCAATTGATAGAGAAATGGATGCAGTCACCAAATCAGTTAGTGAATTGAAATTATTTGAGGAGGAACCTTTTTTTAACAAATTACTTAACAATGTAGTCACTGATTTACATAATTTTGATGAACAGCTAAGGTCCAGAAAAACCAAAAAGTTTTCCAGAGACCAAGAAGATTATAAAAGAGCCAACCCTTTTTCTCTCAATGCCAAACATGTACGATTCACATCTTTTCCCAAACAAACCAACAAAAGGAAGAGACCAAGGTCCATCTTAAGAAGACGGGGTGCAGACACAGGGTCATCCACAGATGACATTTCATCTTGCACTGACAATGAGTCCCCAGCAGTATCGGGTTCACCGACCCCCAAAAGGATACCTGGATCGATCCCTTTAGGTCCAAATACCAGCGGGGTGGGTGGAAACATAGAAGGCGTACACAACATTCAGGGTCTATTGAAAATGGCAATGAACAATTGAATGTTATTTCAAACAGCAATGTTTTAAATTTGTCCAGTTTTGACTTGTCACCCATCCACATGTCTATCTTGAATAAAGGTCTTACTTTCATACCTGGCTTCATGGTTCCTTATGATACATTGGCCCAGGATGTCATGTCTTTTTGCAGAAATTTAAATTTGAAACTGTTTTTGGGTGATACGGATAGTAACTATAATAAGGATAAATTTGTTTATCACAAATCCAGTTTTTCTCTTCCTATGCATCCCATGGTACACCAGTTCCAGGATAGCGTGCTCAAAGATCTTCATTTTCCCAGCTTGGATATACGTTTTAAATCCAACAATTTGACCCTGGTTGAAAAACAAGCTATTCTGGAACTCCAAAATAACAAAGATATAGTTATCATCTCTGCAGATAAAGGTGGAGCTGTAGTTGTACTCAACTGGTGTGATTATGATAATGAAGCAAACAAACAGCTTTCAGATCAGAGATATTATTCCATAATGCCTATTGACCCTACTTTCAGGTTCAAAAAACAGATTGATCAATTTTTGCTTTTGGCCAGGGACATCAGTAATGAGGTTATGCACCAAATTATGGTTAAGGATTCCACAACTCAATACATCTATTTCCTACCCAAGATTCATAATGACCCATTAAATCCACCTGGTAGACCTATTGTATCTGGTAAAGGGTACATTACTGAGCCGTTATCCTTATATCTCACCAAACATCTCAAACCCTTGTTACATGTGGTACGATCACGATTGCAAGACATGACCAACTTTCTGCAGATTATTTCAGACACACAGTTGGAACCCGAGTGGTTTTTATGCACATTGGATGTAAGTGCTTTATATACTAACATCCCCCATCAAGCTGGTTTGGAAGCAGTGGCCTATTGGTTAGAAGTATCGGGCTTATATGAATCAGACTTCAATTCATTTTTGGTGGGTCTAGCCAAACATGTCCTCACGAATAATGTCTTTTATTACAAGGATAATGGTTATTGGCAAACTAAAGGAACAGCAATGGGGGCATCTTTTGCCCCATATATGCGGATCTATTTATGGCTTATGTTGAAAAACATATCATTTATGACTGCCATAACAATATATTCATTGAATACATTAACATCTGGAGACGTTACTTGGATGATGTTTGGCTAGTATGGAAGGGTGATGAATGCCAACTTATGGATTTTGTTTCATATTTGAATCATAAGATATGAGGGTTACAGTTCACTGTACACTATGATCTAAACACAATCACTTTTTTAGATGTATTAATCAATAGATTACCTGACCACACACTAGGTACTGAGGTGTACAGGAAGTACCCCCAATATAATACCATCCTACATGCCTCCAGTTATCACCTACCTCACATTGCACAAAATATTCCAAAATCACAATTTATACGTGTCAAACGTATTTGTTCTAAGGATTCTTCCTTCCAACAACATAAGGGTGATTTAACCAGCAGATTTAAATCTCGGGGTTATAGTATGGGAGATGTATTAAAGGCCAGTCATCAGGTTAACTCAATGGATAGATCAGAACTTCTTACTTATAGAGATAATTTGGTAACATCATCACAACCCATAAGGTTCATAACGACCTATGCTAGAAATTCTGACAGTCTAATTCAAAGTGTGCATAGACACTGGAATATTCTGCAATTTGATTATGAGCTTGCCAGCATCATTCCAGATAGATGTTTATTTTCATTTAGGAAGGGGAAAAATCTCAGTTCTTTTTTTAATCATTATAAATGTGGAAATACCTTGAATAACTCACAACCTTTACAAACAACGTTGATGGGAGAACCATTGTGTGGCTGTTTTCCTTGTGGTCATTGTACCAACTGTCAATATGTATGCAAATCAAAGCAATTTTCTAGCAGGAATTGTGCTTTAGTTTATGATCTCCATTTCTTTGCAAACTGCAGTAGTGATTGGTTGATATATCTGGTGACATGCAATTGTGGCTCTTTTTATGTGGGACAAACTTCCTGCCCATTAAGATTACGTATACCTGAACATATTAGTAATATCAAGAATAAAAGAGCTCACAATGCACTTTATAAACATCAAATGACACAAACTACTGCCAAATTTTCCTTTATGGTTACTGACAGTATACAAGGGAATCGTTCTAACAAGACAGGTTGGCATTCCATTTTAAATGCTAAAGAAAAGAAATGGATTGTGAGACTAGGTGGATTGTTTCCACCTGGGCTTAATGAACAATTTTAGGCATCCACCAATGAGCTATGAGAAGCATATATTTAAACAGCATTGTTTTTCTGTTTGCTTTACACTGAAGAAGGCTGTGATGTTGTCCGGCCGAAACCGGTCTGTTTTGCTGTTCTACATTTCATTATAAATTTATAATAAACTTATTTTTCAGGTCACTGTATGCTGGCTCTACATTTTTTTTTATTCATCGTTGTAAATCAGGCAAACTTTTCAAGGGGATGGGTGGTTGAACCAATTTCAATCTATTTACAAAAAGTCTTACACGAGTACCTTTTACATTATGATAGCTTTATCAAGGACACGGTTGATTTTTTGACATTCTAACTACTAATGTTTTCGTGCATCCCATTATGGAGAAAACTTTTACTCTGCCCAGATGCACATTCTCATGGATGAATCTCTGGTAAAAAACAGAAACCTTCTAGGAATCACTGATTTCAAGGGGAAAATGGGTATTTTGAGAGCTTACATCACTTATAGAGGTAAACTAGCACACCCTGAATGTTGTCTATTACACTCCAAATTATGGGCATGTTTCCATGCATTCACAGTGTGGTTACAGCTGTAAAAAGCAAAAATTCTCAAACCACCTTAATGGCTATCAGAATGGATTTTCCTTCTGTCCTAGTAAAGGGGAGCAAATGTGCCCGCTCCCTAAGAAAAGGTTGAATAATTGGCAGGCAGAAGTGTAAAAAGAACAAGATACATAAAAGTAAAACACTGGTTCTCAAAATATTATAATGAGGTGGTGGTGCTCTGTTGCTGAAGCAGTTTTTATGGTAACATCATAACTATGTTATAAAGACAAGTAAATGTAAGTGATGAACAATCCTTAACCTAACACAGGTCATACAAAGCTTTTTTAACCACTGGTGAACAACAAATATGTTTTGTGCAATTCAAAGCACTTATTTATAAAAGGTCTGCACAAACTTCTAGAGATGCTAACCCAAAATATTGTGGAGTATAACCTGAAAAGATTCTTCAAAGTTCAAAGATGGACAATCATACAAATTTAGCAGGGCAGAAATTAGATACCCAATTAAAAACGAGTTTCTACACACCACATTAGTGTGGTCTGCAGAGGTCCTATAGTTCAAATGTGCAAAAAAATATTAATTTACAGAAAATAAAATGGAAAGACCAAAATATGTTTTCATAATGCACTGTGCTATGACATAAGGTACATAAGGAAATCTGGTTGTAGAAAGCAGAAGTCCAGGAAATTATCAAAAGAAAGAAGGAGTGTAGGAAAGAGTGGGAGATAGAAAAGCTGGGCCAGGCTAAGAAGGAATACTGGTTAGTTAAAAAAAGGTTAGGAGAGCAAGCAGTCACAATAGAAAACAGCAAAGCATCAGAGGCACTCCTACCAGTTCCTGGAAAGTGACTCAGCAAATGTCACAAAGAAACTAACAGGTTGCAAGGCAATGACAGAAGGATAAAGAGGACAGTCACCAGACACCATTCATAAAGAAAAAAGCTGGGCCAGGCTAAGAAGGAATACTGGTTAGTTAAAAAAAGGTTAGGAGAGCAAGCAGTCACAATAGAAAACAGCAAAGCATCAGAGGCACTCCTACCAGTTCCTGGAAAGTGACTCAGCAAATGTCTCAAAGAAACTAACAGGTTGCAAGGCAATGACAGAAGGATAAAGAGGACAGTCACCAGACACCATTCATAAAGAATGCCAGCAACAATCTGCTTACAAGCCATGCAACATCAAAGGCAGATGGAAGGAGTACTACCCACAGCTACTGAATGAAGAAAACTCACAGAAGGTATACTGTCCCTATATACAGCCTACGATGGAGGAAAAAGAGCTCACCCTTAACGAAGAACAGCATTAACAAAAATTGAAAAATGGTAGGGTCAGATGAAAACACAGAAGATATATCCAAGACGTTGGATGAGTTAGGGAGAAACGGATCCTCAGGGTAAACACAGCAGCATGGAGAGAAAGGCGTACCCTAGATGACTGCAGAACAAGCAATCTACTGCCAATGTACAAGAAGAAAGGGGACGTTCACAACTGTGAGCAGTACTGGTGTATCAAACTCTTGTCACACTGCATGAAACTGCTGTTGAGGATGAATGACAAACAAATATTCAGAATAGTATAAAGTAAGATGGGAGATGAGCAGTTCGGATTCAGACCAGGATACAGTACAACTAACCTTATGTCTGCAACAAGACAAATAGTGGAAAAGAAGTTGAAGAAAGAGTCCAAATGGACATTCTTAGACTTAGAGAAATTATATGGCAAAGCCCCATAGTTTGCTACTCCCACCAATACCCTTCACCCATCACATTAAAACTGATCTTGGGGGTAGCCTCTCCCACATACTTACATTCAGGATGGCTAAACAGTACACGTTGTTGGACTGACCACAACTATGTTTCTGATGTAAAGTGCCCAGTGCATTAGCATACAATAACAATGCTCCACAGTCACAAACTATGTTTAAACCTCATCAGATATGCTCCATGATAAAACTGATACTGTGGTGCCCAATCTAGTGACAATTATTTATAATTTAAGAGAAGTGAGCTATAAGTACTGAAGAGAAGAATAACTAATACTGAATTGAAATGCACAAAGCATTTCTTTTATTTACTTAGTAGACAGGCATCTTGGCCAGTAGGGACTTATAAAGTTTTAGTTTTCTACATCTGAGTAAAGGAGTTTCTGTGTACCAAAAAACACTGGCATAGTTTTACTGTGACTTCTCCTTATACTCATAAGCTTGGCACAAATATTTGAGGGTACTGTTACGAGTGTGGCAGACAGCCTGAAGATAGCTAGCAGTTTATTACATATGTTGCTAATTTTCCATGTAAAGATGACAGAGTTGATATATATTCAAAATTCATATGCATGATGCATATAGACAATAAACAAAGCACTGTTCTTGTTCATATACAGCTCTTGGCGACCCAACCAAAATCATTTACCCTTTAGTACACTGCATATATTCAGGAAAGCCAAAAGGTACATGATTGCTAGTGAATCACTCCTCCTTTCAAATAGCCCACTGTAGACCCACACCCAAAACCCATAATCCACTCCTTACACTATACAAACCTGTAGCACAATCTTTTTTTTTTTTTTTGAGTTTGCCAGTAGGGTAGATGGACTGGTCCAGGAACCATTTTCAGTCACAGCCCAGGTCAAAGTCAAAAATTGCATGTACAACACAACACTAAGACAAAAAAAAATATCACTGGCATTGTCAGACTATGTGATGATTAATTTGCAAATTCTACACAAGAAACTGCTCAGAAGAGATACAGACTACCAATTTCCAGGGTATTTGTTTAGAGAAAGCAAAACACAAGAAGAAGGGTGAAGAACTGTTGAAGGAAGAAAGATTGGAGGTGTACATGGAATTTTAGATTAACTCCTCCTTCAGTACATTCTGTTAAAGTCCAAGATCAGGTAATATTCCTTTGAAGTAACAGTCAAGGACCAGACCTCTCAAATACCCAGATTTTTGCAAATGTCCAAATTTTTGACTCATAATTTTTGGCTGTTTCTCATAAAATTTGTGGTTTTCTGACAATTCATTGAGGACCAAAGTCACTAAATGATGACAAACATTTGAGTTTCAGATTTCATACCCTTCAGAAGATGCATGTTAACATACCACCATTTATTCTACCAACATTCCAAGTTTATAAGGCCAGTATTTAAAGTATGTCCCTATTTTGGGGTCTTTGTCCCACCATTTCTTTTGGCTTTGTCCAGATTGTTTTGAGGTTAAAAGTTGAGAGGTATGTTAAGGACAGAAAAGGTTCTAGAGGACACTGGAGGAAATAGTACAGAAGTTAAAAAGTATTTGGTCAGAAGAACAATGAAAACAACATACGTTGGTGGAAAAGAGATGCTAGACTACTCAGATAAAAAAGCAATACTTTTTAAAAGATAACAATAAAATCTGTATTTTAATCACATCCCAAAATCAAAGAGGCTGCTTGCAATGGTTCTAAAACAACAAACAGCGGAGCAAGCAGTGGGTAAAATCGGTGATAAGACTGGGGGGTTAGGTGGTTAGTGAGCCACAGGGTAGTTTAAGGGTATTTAGGGAACTGTATGCAAGATTATATGCCTGGGAAGCAGGGTATGTGGTAACTGTAAAGAGAGGGAAATGCTTGCAGCAGATCCCCTTACAAATTAACAAGTGACCAGTTGAGAGAAAACCAATGGTACCACAGAGCTGGAAGACTTTCTGGTGGCAGTGAAGAATCCAGAGATGGACAAACCTCCAGCCTAAGATAGGATACCAGCTAAATGTTGAAAATTAGGAATCCAGCAATTAATGGAAAGATTGGTGAAAAGATGAATACTGTTGTGACAAGTAGAAGGCCCCTAAAGTTATGGCATGAAGCAGTCACAACAGCTTTACCAAAACACGGCAAAGCTCTAATGTTGCCTTCCAACCACAGGCTCATATCAGTGTTAAATAATGATCATAACTTTTTTATCATTATACTGACAACCATATTACCATTTTTTACTGGAGCTAATAGCTATGGACCTAGTTTGTCAGGGAATGGCAAATGTGTCAACATAACAAGGATTGCTCTAATGATCCAAAATTCACAGACCACAGAAAAAGTATAAATGATCGATAATAAGAAAGCATTTGCTAGAGTTAATTGGAGATTTTTAACAAGGGTCTTGGAAAGGATAAGACTTCTTTGATGAGAGTTGTGGAACTGATCAACACTATAAGTGGCCCAAGGCAAACGTAAAACAGTCTGCAAACTTGTCTGAGGAATCTGATTTAGGAAGAAATACTAAGCAAGACTGGCTATTGTCCTCATTGCTACATACAGTGTATTTAGAGCCACTGGTGGTGTGGTTAATGTACTTGGAGTTACAGGGATATCAATGGGGGACAAGCAATTTAAAATCTCACTGTTTGCACATGACAAAATATGGACTCTGGCAAATCCAGGGAAAAATCTGAAACTAATTAGGTTCCTAAATTTCTTATGGCTATTTAGGGTATAACAAAAGGAGTCGAAAAATCAATGTAGTAACGATTAATTTTCAACCAGGGAAAGACTGACAAAAGACTCACTTATGGAATAATGTTAAATGTAATATACTTGGAGATCCAAATAGTAGACTCACTAAACAGGTCTACACAACATGCATAGTAAGAGGCACTAGTGAGGAAACCAGAGGAAAACTTTAGAAGACAGAAGAAACTTGTGTTAGATATGGACCAAAATGTTTCATGCCCTACAATGGTTATTTTATTCATTTTATTTTGCTTTTGTTTACCAGGCTTGTGTAACTGAGTTCAATCAAAAACCCATTTTTCAGCAGAAGCCTGGGGAGAAAAGCTTTGTCATATTAAAAACATTTTTAAACAGACATTCAATAATATACATAAACAGACATTAAGTAATGTATATTAACAATTACACATTCATTTACTAATCAGATTACATTGACATGAAATAAAGGTAACGGTTACATTATAAAAGATTCTTATGTATTAGTAGATGTTGAACATTGAGCATTTGAAAAGGTGTATTAGTGGGTTTGTCAAACAGATAACAGATCATATGGTTAGAACTTAGAAATGTAAAGAAATGAAAGTGAGGTAGGGCAGAAAATGTTATTAATGTAGTTAAGAGTTGGGGTATAAATCAGGTTCATAGATAAACATATATGACTATCATAAGGTTATAGCAGAAGTACAGAGGTAGGGGTGAGCAGTGTCATAAAATTATGTATATGGCTGGGACATGCAAGCAAAACTATTCAGGTATTGGTGAAGGCTAGTTATGGGCATAAGATTCTGAATGAAGAGAAATGGTCTAATGATATGGCAAGCTGAAGACAGCAGTGTTATTTATCCTGGACATATACAGGAGTAACGCCACTGATATGACAGGCGAAATTTTAGTTGTGGTTTAAACACGTTTGCATTCTGAAGGATTTCAGTGGTAATGGGATGTGGCTCTGTAGTTCAGCTACACTTTTTGAATATATACAGTCATCTGCAGTTTTAGATGATTTGGTTATAGTGATTAGTGATTTTTTTCTAGAATGTAAAATTCTACTGGAGGAGTAGTGCTGTATTAAGTTGATAAATGCTGGGAAATGTTCTGGCTTATAGAAGTCTGTACACTGAATTTTAGCTCATAAAGACCTATGTGATGTGGTGGTTTCAACCTGTTTAATTCTCTGACTGCTATGCAGTGGTGTATTCCAATGTTATAGTTTACTGCAAATTTGGTTATTTTATTACAACATTGCTCAATTTTGGACAGTCGAAAGACTTGAAGGTTAGTAATGATTGGTACTGCATAGATGAGAGATAGCAGGGGAAAAAAGTAGAGGCTATACGTCTTCTGGCTATGTCAGAGTTTTTTTTTTTTTACTCTCTATAATGTACCTAGTTTATGATGATTTTTTTAACAGGTGTGACACGTGGTGCTCGAATTTCAACTGGTCATCTATGAGACACCAATTAATTTAGTATGGTTTACTTGTTTTGTCATGGTGTTGTTGGCTACGACAATAGTGAATACCGTTGTTTTTATAAACATGTGCTTTGTGGGTAAAGAGCAATAATTTCATTTTAGGGCTTTTTAGTAGTTGTGAATTATTTAGCTATGTTTCAATCAATAAGAAGGATTGCTGTTTAAGGTCTTGGAGTTCAGAGACAGATTTGGAAGAGCAGAATATGGTTAAATCACCAGCAAATTAAACTATAGTACCATTTTTTCTAGCACTGTAGAGGTCATTGATGAATAAGTTGAAAAGTATGGGGCCTAGTACAGAACCTTGTGGGACACCAATTGTTACAGGAGAAAGTAGACAAACAGTTTTTCCATCAGTGCTTGTACTCTGAGACGGAGCTACAGAACCATTGCTTCTAAGAGCTGGCGAGCCCCAAGGATAACAGTTTATGTAAGACTTTCTGGTTACAGACAGTACCAAAAGCTTTGATAAGTCTAGGAAGATGATGGAGATTAGGCTTGCAGCATTTCTCTGGGTATTAACAGTATTAAAATTCAACACAGCAACAGATGTGCTGTGATAAGAACAAAAAAAGTGTTGGGTTGAAGACAAAAATGGGTTATTTATTAGGCAGTTGAAAAGTTGTGTATGAATATATTTTTCTAATATTCTGATGGGGTGATAAGATAGCAATTGGTCTATAGTTTGAATTCTACCCTACTGCAGTGGAATAATGAATGATTATTTTTCCACAGTGAGAGGGCTTTATTTTCAGATATGGATCAATTTATTAGAAATTAAACTGGATGTGCAATAGTCTCATGTAATATTTTAGATATCTGCCAGGTAAATTGTCAGGGGCAGTTGTAGTAGGCTTTACTTTTCTGAGGTATTTCTTGATGGTATCTATGGGAAATGGTTGGAAAGACAGACATTGAAGGAGGTTATCTGACTGAGTAGATATATCAAAAGCCTGGCTGGTTAATGACTATAAAGTCTGTATAAAGTGGGTACTGAACTGGTTGGCTATGGTATAATTTAGTTTCTGTGTGACTGCTGTTGGCTGTGTAGCTTGTCATGGATTTAATAGTCCATTGATTGAGGACCAGAACAATTTTGGATCATTAGTATGCATGTTTTGACTGGCTGAGTAACAGTCTTTCTTATCTTTGGTGATAACTTGTTTTGTTACATTTCTTAGTTTTCTATATACTAGTAAAGTAGGAACAGTTTTATTTTTTTTGTCCAGACCTTCCATGCTTCGTCTGTTTGTTCCACACATTGTTTAGTTACTAAGGATAGCCATGGGGCAGGGTTGTATTTGACTCTTTATTCTGAAGGGGAGTTACTGTGATTAGAACACCCAGGAAGATTTTATTGAACACAGAACAGCATCATCCATTGGGATAGTCTTTACTGATTCTCACTTAAGGAGATGTACTGTATTAAAAAGCATCTTCATGAAAAGTAGTACACAGTTTCTTACCAATCTGTAAGAATGCATTGTGGGACTGTTGCTTTGGTTCCTTATGATGCAGAGTAAGTGATCACTTAGGCTGTCTGACAATGTTCCATGGTACGATATATATTTGGAGAGGATGTTAAGATCCAATTGAAGGTTGGTTGTGGCTTTGTTATATCTAGTTGGTGCAGTTATAAGTGGGGTGAACTTGTACAGATGTATATTATTAGCTGGATTTTCAGACTGCAGGGTTTGTCAATCCATAGTAGCATCACACAATATTATGGCTTCTTGAGGGACCATTGAGGAAGCCCAACAGAGAACATCTTCCAGTGTTTTGGGATGGTTACCTGTGGGTATGTATTTACCCATGATTGAGATTTTTTAAATGTTTAGTTTTAGCATGGTTAGTAGGATTTCTGAGTTACAGAAAGTCATCAGTATAGGATGGGAAATGGGAGATATTTAGTGTGTTTTTGTACAAAACAGCAACACCAACACCACTAGAATTTTTTTGTGGGATCTGTCAAATCTGACAAATAGCCTGGTGGGGCAATTTCTTCATTTTTTTGTTTCCTGATGTAGCTAGGATTCTGTGGCAACTAAGATGTCTGGAAAGCGTACTGCTATCTAAGCATGCACTTCAGGGACTTTGTTATAAATACTTTGTAAGTTAGCATGGTATATATGAAGGCCAGGGCAAGCCTGTGGGTGAGGTGATAGAGATAATGAATCTAATGGGAATATGCTATCTGGTACCTACATATGCTTAGCTGGAGCTGGGTCTGAGTTCATGTTACTGCTAAGTGTTGTTGCTATGGAGGTATGACAGTACAGGTAGAGACAATTTTTGCTTGATTTTATGTTTAATACCAAAGTTGTGAGAAAATGGCTGTTGCTTTGGATAACTGTACCTGAGCGGTAGGATATACGAGTGGTGATACAGATAGGGTGTGGTTGGGAAACAAGGTGCAGAAGTATTTTGCTTGGAAGACAAAATACAAGAGTTTGTTAGAATTATGAGGGTAATGGAAGTTGGAAGCATGTTAAATGTTTAAGCTGCCACAGGTATTATATGTAATGCAAGCTTTTCTACAGAATCCTTTTAAGAGATTTCTTTCAAAAAGAAAGAAATGGATAACTGAATTTCTAAGGGCTGGAGGTAGTTCTTGGTTTGTCTGGTTTACACCAACAATGAGTAAGGATTACAGAGGGCTGAAGTTTCTGAACTATTATGTTTGGGCCAAGGACGCCCACAGGCAGGTGCAAGGGTGGTGCACTTGCACTCCCCCTGGAACTGGCTGGCAGGGAGATTAATTTTATTTTAATTAACAAAAAAAATGTTTTAAGGGCATTCTTGTTTAAGCACGCCCTTTGCATCCAGTAGCACAGATGCAACAGGTGTCTGCAACCTGTTTTCGTCTTCTACGCCTGTGGGACCAATGGTTTATGTCTTCATCTTCTCGCATATGTGGAATTTGTATTCCAGAAGACGTTTCGACTGTGGACAAATGTACAAGCGAGAGGTATGTGTGGCCGTGTTAAAGCGTTTAAGAGGTGCGTGTAAGAAATAAGTACGCAGGTGTGTGTGGAATTAAGAAGTAAATAGGTAAGGGTGTGTATGCGTGTATGTAAGAAGTAGGTAGGTAAAGGTAGGTGTGTGTGTGTGTGTGTGTGTGTGTGTGTGTGTGTGTGTAAGTAACTAAGAGGGAGGTAGGGTGGTACTTGCGTATTAACACAACCAGTAGGTATATCAGAAGCAGCAAGCTTGTAATGGGTAATTTTCCCACTTGTTCCTGAAGAACTGCAATACAATTTGAAAGTTTAGAGCTGTACTTTACTATTACACTTGTTTTGCTGTTCATTTAGCCATTCATTCATTTTCCGACTACACAGACACACACACACACACACACACACTTGTGTAGGCAGATCGTTTTCCCGACTGTTTATATTAACGTTCAAGTAAAACATTGGAGTGAATATTTGTTCAGTCTTTTTTCCAACAGGATGCTCCTTTAATCAGTGAGTGAGTTAGTGAGAAATATTAAGCATCCAAGTAAGAGAAAGGTTTGGGGATTGCACATACTGCTGTAAGCCGTGCCGGACATAAGACAGTTGATAATTTACAATGAATTGCCGAAAATAGTCTAAGTTTGTGAAGTGTCCTATAAGCCTTGCAAAATTGGAAAGCTATTATATTAAACACATTATATAAAACTGATTAGGAAACCATGATTAACGTCCAATGCCATGAGCTTGTAAATGTTTTGTAACTTAAACCATACTGACTTCTAGTGGACTCAGACAAAATATTACTGATCAGCAGTAAAGCCTTCTCGTCACATGGCCACCAAACATTTCCCATACAGTTCTGAAATATGAATATATCAGTGTACAGTGTTCCACGTTTTTGGACACATTTTAAGTTCCTTACATTTTTCTTGTAAACTGTAATGTAGAAAGGAAAGACTTTATACAGTTTCCTAGACATCCATTTGTGAGTATTTATTGTGAAACAAGCAAGGAACATACTACAATAATGTACATTTTTTACAACGGGGTTCACAAATCTATATTACAAATTCTTAACCTCCACCTTACTCTTGCTTATACAAACCAACTGCATGAATATGAATGCGTTACACAATGTACATACATATAAATATTAAATGTATGTACATTTAATTTAATATACACGGTGCACTATAATTTTCTTCTATGATACTGTGAGGATAGTTGACACGTGAAGATTGGGCTCCTGGTGTGTGTGTGTGTGTGTGTGTGTGTGTGTGTGTGTGTGTGTGAGTAAGAGGGAGGGAGCAGTGAGTGTAAAGTCAGGGGGGTTCATACCTCTAAGGTTATCAAGATTTTTGCCTCATATTTTCAGTTTGTTTCCTCATAAAATTGTGTTTTTCTGGCAAATAATTGAAGACTGAAGTCAGAAAATAATGGCAGACATTTGAGCTTTAGACTTCATATCCTTCCGAAAATTCATACTAATGCAAAACTTGTTGTTCTATCCACTTTCTAAAGAGGTAGGGGGATGTATGTGTGTGACTCGTACCTCTCAACTGTACAGATTTTCACAGAACGTCCAGATTTTTGCCTTATATGTTTGGTCTGTTCGTCATAAAAATAACTTTTTGACAAATCACTGGGATGAGCTAAGGATTAAAGTTACTATATAATGACATGCATTTGAGTTTCAGACCTCATACCCTTCAGAATATGCATTCTAACACAAATCCTGTTATTCTAGCAACTTTCTTAATGTGCCTCTAGTTTTGGGCCTTTGTCACCAACATTATAACAGGCTTTGTCCAGATTTCTTGCGAGAGGTATTTTGTGTGTGTGTGTGTGTGTGTGTGTGTATGTCTATATGAGAGAGGTAGCATAACCCTAAGCTGTTAGTTTTTTGCACAATGTCCAGATTTTTGCCCCATATTCCTCCTAAAAAGGATTGAGGTTGCTAAATAATGACAGCCATTTCAGTTTTAGACATCATATCCTTTAGAAAAATGGATACCAACACAAATCTGTTATTCTAGCAATTTTCAAAGTTTGTGAGAGCTGCATTTATAATCTGTCCCTTTTTATTTTATGCTTTGTCCAATTTCTTGCACTAAGAGGTTTAGTAGTGTGTGTGTGAGAGAGAGATATATAGAGAGAGACAGAGAGAGAGAGAGATGCCCTAGAGTTAGCATGTGGAATTTATTTTCAAGTGCATTTTCAAGGAATTGTGAGCTTCAAGGGGAAGAGAAGTATAGAATTTTAAAGCAGTGTTACTTGCATCTTGATGCAGAGGGCTGTAGGTTCTACTCCCACAGCTCATAAACTTGTATTTTAAGGGGGAGGGGTGCTACAGCCCTGAGTATGTCCTCCTTTGGATGAGATGCCTAGTAACCATTCCTACTGCAATATACCAGCTTACCATTTTTTTAATGTAACATGGGTAATTTATTCTTTAAGTGCAGCAGGCACTGAATCTGTAGATGAAGCATTGAAATATAACATTGTTTTCTAGCAATAACATCTTCATTAGTTTCACATCTCTTTAATGTGGAATTATTAAGATGATTTTTACTTCAGCAGAGATTGTGCATATTCACTGATATTGGTGGATTGTAATGACAGAAGTTTCATTGGCCTTTTATGGTTGAAATATTCTGAATTGGGCAGTTTGCCATTATTGGTTCATATGTTCTGTTTCATTGCTTACTGGAAAAATGTTCAAAACTATAAATTTAAAACACTCTAATAAGTGGTGCTGTATTATAAGAGGGATAAAAATCAATTATTACATATTATAATTAATACAGTTAGGAAAGTGAATCAAAGAAGTTTTGTATGGTCCTAAAAATGTGTGCAAGGGGTCTATGATATGAAAACAGCCCAAAGGTAAACTTAACCCACCACTGGCCAGATGCATTTTCTTTGAATGTGAGTTTCAATGCTGTTTCAGTGAATGTGAGTTACAAAGGCAGAGAAGTTTTAATGCTAAGTCTGTTTTCATTGCAAGACTATTGCTTTGTTTAGCAAATGTCTATCGGTGCTTGTGCTATAAAATTTGAAATAAAAGTAGTACATTAAATCCAAAGATCCATAATCATTGTAGAAGTAAAGCATAAACAGTATGCATGCTGAGAGTTTTGAATGGTGGTTATGGCAACTAGGCTGAAAAGAAATAACCAAGTAATGGGACATGGGAATGGCTGTGTGGGGGGAGGGGTATGAGTGGGGGGGCTCTGGGTTTGCCCCCCCCCTGCAAAAAATCCTGTGGGCTCCCCTGGCTTAGTAACTGTCAGTATAGTCTCTGTCATCTACAATCATAAAAAAACTAAATGGAAGGAGTTATCTTTAAATATCATAGAAAATATGGGGTTGAGGACTATGGAATTTGCTCCCATTGGAAATATGGCAACAAAATATAGTAAGAAGGTTGAAGGTCTTTTTTTTTTTAGCTTTTGCATGTACAGATCTGAAAAGGTTTAACACAAACTGCATAGATTTGTTTAAGGAATGTATTCCAAAGGGAGTGCTACCACAGATCAGAGAAAAGACAAACATGTAGCAGGCCTGGAAGAAAGCACTGCATTAAGATATTGGGATTATATGATAGATCAAAGCCAGGTCATGACATGGGAGCAGGCCAAGAGTAAAGACGGGTTACCAGTATAGATTTATATGCACTATCAGATGTTGATGTTGCAGCAAATATGATGATGTGGAAGGCAAAAATCAGGACAATAAAACTGTCAACATGCTAGTTCATTTGAGGCAAAAGTGAAAGAACCACAAGAATACTACATCAGTAGGCAAAATAAAACATCTGGGAATTGAAAATAAGATTTGGCTATTAAAAATCAAACAGGTAGGAGTTGCACTGTTCACATCTGCAAGACATCCAGCTATGTGACAGACTCAAGAAGAGCTTATATCCCTGAGTGGAGATGCCTGCACAGATATTTTTATACCCCCATTATGTCAAGGAAAATGTTTCTGAGAGATTCAGAAGTACTCAACAGATGTGAGACAAGAAGAAAAAGGAGATTAGATGCATATCTTCACATCCTGTTTAAAGCTGTTCTTTAAGAGAAGAGATATGGTGTCTCTACTGCAAGACTTTACTGGTATGGAGATCTCTTTAGTGTCATCCTAAATACTGTTACAGTTAATTAGGGTAGAGGAAATGGCCAATCACATAAGTAAACTAAGAGAGGTAACACCCAAATTACAGAAATTAGGATTTACTGCAATTAACAGATGAGCAAGGGGATGCAAGGAAAGATCATTCATCCACAACCCCTTTTCCCATTTGTTTTGCAAATGGGGTCAGGGTGTCACTTCAACAGTAACAATCATCTAGAGCCAAGGTTTACACAGCCGGGTGGCTAGCCAATAACTAAGCAATCAAAACATGTCTTTAAATATGCCTTCATGCCAATGGTTGGATGAATCGGTCCTTTACTGAAAGGAAGAAGTGACTAAATGAATCAAGAATAGCAGTTTCTAGTGGTTGAGAAACACAGCTGGAGAAAAAAGGGCCCCTCCCTTATGGATTTTGCTAAATATGCAATGGTCAGAAATTGTTATGACATATACTTGAAGTTTACAACTAGAGAGAGAGAAGAAATGTAGAAAGAGCATAAAAAAGGGTGGAATTTTATTATTTGAATGTATGTCCTCCAAGACAAACTGTAGAAAAAAATCCTAAAGACTGAGCTATGTATGTTAGTGGAACTGCTTTCATTTATTCATGTTTTACTGTTCCTACTTGTTAGTGATGGAGTTGCATATTAAAAAAAAAAAAAAACACAATAAAAACAATATAGTAGTGCCTGAGCAATTAATGTTTACAAGGGCCACCTCCAGTGGTGTAGCTGAACAAAGCTCTGAATACAGTGCAGGCAACCCAAAATGAATTAGCAGCTTGAACATTTCACTAAACTGGCTAGGGAGGATGGATGTGCTCATCCTGGAAGTAAAGGGGGTCCAAGGTTGGTCAATGCTTTAATCACTTGGAGGAAGAGCAGTACTGCAACAGTTTGTTCCTATGACTGGTGTTCAGCCACCAAGCTTCATCAGCAGTAGCTCTCACTCCAAATGCACAGAGCGGCATCAGAGAGGGTATTGTGGTCTCAGAGTATGGTGGGTAATCTATTTCTTCACACGTGGGAGGGATTACACCTAATAAGATATGCTCTCACCTGAGATGTCCATGAGTGCACAAACCACTGCTGAGGCTATCTACATGACAGCCTTCCCCTGACCACCTCTCACCCTTACTAGGGAAAACCTAGGATGGGGGATTGAATGGGCATGGCTGATGCTGGAAGTTTGATATTCCACAGGTGCACTGGCAAAAAGAACAAAGGGGGAACAATAGCACACATAGGTGCAAAATACCAAACAAAAATTGTCTTTACAGAGAGTGAAGAGCAGAAACACTAGTTACAGAGGTCTACTTTTGCAAATAATTATACACAGCTTAGCCATTTTGTTATAGAGGTTGGATGGATATTTTGATGCGTTGTGTACAAAATACACATATGTAAGTTTAGACATACAGTATGAAAATGTGTCACTACAATGCTGCTGTGGTAAGATTGTTTAACTTGTCTGGCAGTCTGTTTTCACATAACTTTGTCCATTAAACAGCAACTTTGAAGCATTTGCATTTATTGTCTTTTGCCAATGCTGCTTTCAATTTTTCCCCCTAAACTGACACTGCTGTCAGTAAGCCTGACAGACTGTGGTTAGCTCTTCCACAATGCAGGGGCTGGTGTGGAGAACAATCTTTCAGTATTTGTAAAGGCAAACCATTTTTAGTACTCAGTAGCCAGCTGCTAACTGACAAATTTGCAATCTTTATGTTCTAAGTGATTCTGAAGACATTACCACAAACTTCATCACCTTTTGACAGCTTAGCCCAGAATTTCAATGTGCCATCTACACATCCTACATCTGTGCTGCTGTCATTGCACAATTCTGTCAGAAATGCTCCCTTTTCACAGAAACTGGAAAACCTTTTGAAATTAATTTGTACAACTACATTCCAAATGTTACAACCTACAGGTACCAGCGGTACAAGAGACAGAAGGAAGGTGTGACATGTCTTCCAGTCACAGGCATTAACTATTTCTTATTCTCAGGAGAGCAGCCTGTAATGATTAGTGTTGATAGGTTCATAGGTGTTTACTAGGCTAATGGTCACAAGGGCATTTTTAAGCCTAGCCATGCATCTCAAATCTCTGATAAGTTCTGATACCCTTGATTGTTGAATGACTTTTCCTTCCCATCTCTGCCTTCTATGCACATTTGATAACTAGTGATTTTGATGTGGTTAACCTGTGCTTCTTCCAAGAATGAGTATGTGCTTTATTTAGTTGGTATACATGTTTAATTCCTACCAGATGAAACAATAAAATCTAAGCTACAACCAAAAAGAACCAGTTACTTCCGTGCATGATGTAGACTGTGATCCTGTTGCATACTTTTTCTGCTTGACTAAGGATAACGTGATGATAATTTAAGCCTATCAAGTACTAAATGCACTATTTTATTTACAAGAGTTCCTCGTGATCTGTCTCTGACAGCTGTAACTAAGGGACAGTACTGTATCTGGGATCAAACTGTTTCTACTATTCACGTGACAATCTCTCACAAATATGTTATCCAGAATTATTTAGCTGTTTGATTAATAAAGGAACATACCACAAACTGACACTGCCTCAATAACTGTGAATGACAAGTATATTTAGCTTTAATTCTTCAACCCAAACTATTATCTTTGCTCAAAAATTCTGGACAAAGCCAAACATAATGGTCGGGGAAAAAGGTGCAAAATGATAAACAATCGTAATTATTAATCTAAATCACTTCAAACATTAGGTCAAGTACATCTGCATGACGTCCTACCATAGCATCGGAGCCGTGATGATCCAGTGAAGTAGGAAAGCGCACGTCAAATACGGAGAGATTAGTAATTTCCCCCTTTGCCATGTTATAAAAACGTTAGCTACCAGAATCCAAGAATAGTAAACCCTTCTGTTCCGGTTGCACAGAATAAACACACAGTAAAAAGTCACGAGTACTTCAAACAACTTGTATGTATGAAAGCTTGGAAACTTGATTTTATCCCTAATTGGTTAATGCGTCATTTAGCCACGCCTTCACGTTCCGTTATTGGACTGGTAAAGGGGAGTGAAATATTGGTGAAAAAATGGATGACCTTCCAAATGTTGTTGTCATCGGATTCGGAAAGGAAGGCAACAGTTATTTCCTTAATGTGTTATTATATATCATATACAATGCACACAGTCGATTGTTTGATGGTATGGAGAAGAGGGCAGAAGTTCCATGCGTTTTACAAGTTCAAGTCTGAACGTAAACATTTTTTTGGCTTTTAAAGCAATATTACATTTGAGGTACGCTAGAATTGTAGTCCAAATAAGGAATACGCAGTGTGTTACGTTTTAGTTGCATTGCACTTCTACTGTCACATAACGAGATACATGCATTTAATCAAGGTGATCAATTTCTGGTTTCATCAAAAAATGAAATGGTCTTGATAAGTGGTTTCACTGTTGAAACACAGTTATTCATTTTCCCCACGGTGGTGCAGTCTTTAAATTAGTTTATTTAGAGATTCAAAGGATTGCGGTAGTGTTGTCGCCTCACAGTTAGACGTTGCCCGTTCGATTCTCAGTTAGAGCGTCTTCTGTATGGCGACATGCGTGAATGGGCGTTCCTTCGTTGAAGGTTGTGCGTTAGGCCCGGCAAGCCAGCACGTAAAACTCTACTGCCAATCATTAGTTCCGCTGTGGCGTTCCCCTAACCGGGAAAAGCCGAAATACCCAAAAAATTTAGAGATTCAAAGGAGTGGGAGTGTAAGGTGGCTTGCTGCTTGCCCCTTGCAAAAACTATTTTTATCTGTTTAGCTGAATTAGCAGTATTGCTGAGTTGTGCTGATGTGGTGCTTCCCGCTGCCTTTAGAATGGAATTAAATAAGCTCATACTTATTAATTTGCCACACACGAATTTCCATTGGAGGTATTTGTCCACAGCCATGAGTTGATTATGCCAGTTAATATTAGATGACAGTCAAATGAAAATTAACTAATAAATCACGATATGATGTCAATCATCACAGTAGCATCTGGTGACTTCAATGGGGGAAGGCTGCAAGAAACGAATGTATGGGGATGACGTTTCAACTGATCAAGCAGCACCATAGGTCATTCACTTTTATACATTGCTTTTTTTGTAAGGTGGTGGTACACATATGTTGCATTTGGGTCACGAGACACCAAGACTGGTGTGTCATCCTTCAAGGCCCCACAAGGTAGAAAACAACAACCCATATGAAGCTTTCCATACAATGCCTTTCTATGAACACCTCAGGACTGCACACATCCCACAGGTAGCCATTCCAGTGTCCCCATTATTTGGCTGTTTCTCCCATAAACACTATTCAAAACTCTCAGTGTGCATGCTGCTTTCTGCTCTCTGCTCTCCTTCTACAATGATTGCAGATATTTGGATTTAATTTCAAACTTTTATTTCAAATTTTTCAGCACAAACACTGATAGACATTTGCTAAACAAAGCAATACAGTCTGACAATGAAAACAAACTTGGCATTAAAACTTCTGTGACTGAAATTCGCTTTCATTGAAACAGCATTGCCAGGGTTGCCAGACATCCCTATTTGGGTGGGACTGTCCCGAGATCAGCAGCCTGATCCCGAGTCCCGCCCTGCCGGTTTAAACCCCGGCCAGCCTCCGCTTTGTTTTTTTTTTTTTGATTGGCCCGTATACCTGGCATACGGGCCAATCAAAAATCGCTAAACACGGAGCTTCTTGTGTTCCGCATTAAACAGAAGTAGCTCCGTGTTTAATTGGTCCGTATGCCGGTATACGGGCCAATCAAAAATCGCTAAACACAGAGCTACTTGTGTTGAATGCGGAACTGCAATGCATTAAACACGAGAAGCTCCGTGCTTAGTGCAGAGCTACTGTTCTTTTGTTCTTTAATGTGGAACTCTGTTCCGCATTAAAGACCTTTTTTTTTTTTTTGGTCTTCACTTGCCGTGAAAGACCTTTTTTTTTTGGTCTTCACTTGCCGTGAGAGACTTTTTTTTTTTGTCCCTACCTGGCTGTTTGGAAATCTGGCAACCCTGATTGAAACCCACATTCAAAGAAAATGCATCTGGCCAGTGGCAGATTAAGTTTACCTTTGGGCTGTTTTCAAATCATTTTTAGGACCATATAACATTTTTTGATTCACCTTCCTGAGTGTATTAAATTATAATGTATAATAAATTATATCCCTTGCATAATACACCACTACTTGTTAGAGCATTTTTTAAATTTATAGCCAGTAAGCAAAGAAACAAAACATATGAACTAATAATGCCAAAAATGCCCAATTCAGAACATTTCAACCATAAAGGGCCACTCAGACTTCTGTCATTACAACCCACCAATATCAGTCAATACGCACAGTCTCTGCAGAAGTAAAAGTCATCTGAATAATTCCACATTAACGAGATCTGACTGTAACTAATGAAAAGGTTGCTGCTAGCAAAAACATTTATATTTAAGGATTTCATCTACAAATTCACTGTCGTGGTGGTGCAGCAGTAGCGTTGTCGCCTCACAGCAAGAGGTTCTCCTGTTCGGTTCTCGGCTGGAACGCCTTCTATGTGGTCTGCATGTCCTCCCCATGGTCGAGTAGGGTTCAAAAGATATGTGTGAATGGGCGTGCCTTCATTGAAGGTTGGGCATCGAGCTGGCACCTTGTCACCATAAAATTCTACTGCCAATCATTAGCGGACCGGAGTTCTGCTGTGGCGACCCCTAACTGGGAAAAGCCGAAAGAAAAACAAACAACAATCTACAAATTCATTGCCTGCTGTCCTTGAAAAATAAATTGCCTATGTTACGTTAAAAATGATAAGCTGGTAATATTGCAATAGGGAATGGATGGCAAACTAAAACAGGTTCATGGTTACTAGGCATCTTATCCAAAGGAAGGACATACTCAGAACTGCAGCACCTGACCCTCTTAAAATCCAACACAGTATCAGCAATCCATCTACATTAGAACCCACAGCCTTCTGCATGAAAACAAAAGTATGATACCTGCTTTTCTACTAACACTGCTTTAAAACTCTAAACACACAACAGTGATACCATTTGCTAAGCAAAAGAGTTGCATATTTTTGGTAGAGGATTCAGGCTCTTGTTTCCTGTAGCTAAGGTACAGGGCTTGAGCCTAAGCAAATTACTAACCACCTGCTAATCCTAACTAGGGCATTTCACTGTCTCACACACACACCTCAACCTTTTAATGCAAGAAATCTGGACAAAGTCTAAAATAAATAGGAACAGATTATAAATATTTCTCTCATGAACTTAAAAAATGCTAGAATAACAACATTTGTGTTAGTATGCATTTTTCTAAAGGATATGAAGTCTAAACCTCAAATATCTGTCATTATTTAGCAACTTCAATCTTTTTATGAGGAAAAACAAAAATATGGGGCAAAAATCTGGACATTCTGCAAAAAACTGGGCAGTTAAGGGGTATGCTACCTATCTCATATACACACACACACACACACACACACACACACACACACACACACCCCCACACCATACCTCTCAACCTCTTAGCACAAGAAGTCTGGGCAGAGCCTGTCATATTGGGGGGACAAAGGGCCAAAACTAGGGACACAATTTAAATATTGCTCTTACAAATTCAGAAAGTTGCTAAAATAACTGGATTTGTGCTAGAATGCATTTTCTAAAAGATATGAAATCTGAAACTAAACTCAAATGCATGTCAGCAGTTAGTAACTTTAATCCTTAGATTATCCCAGTGATTTCTCAAAAAAAAAGACAATTTTTTGTGAGGAGCAGACCAAAAATATAAAGCAAAAATCTGGACACTGTGAAAATCTATACAGTTGAGAGGTATTACACACACACATACACCCCTACCTCCCTCTTAGACCCTCACGCATACCTCTCAACCTTTTAGAGCAAGAAATCTGGACAAAGACACACAGAATGGAGGGGGGGGGGCAAATGTCCAAAAATAGGGACACCTTTTAAATATTGCTCTTACAAATTTAGATATGAAGTCTAAAGCTCAAATGTCTGCCATTATGTGCTGTCTTAATCCTCAATGATTTGCCAGTGGTTGCCAGAAAAACACAGTTTTATGAGAAACAAAGCACAGATGTGAGACTAAAATCTTGCCAGCTTGCGAATATCTGGACATTTCACTCACTCACTCACACACATACAAACACACACACAGACCTACCTACTTATACACAGACACAGACCTACCTGTTTCTTATACATACACACACACCCGCCTACCTAGTTCTTGAACACACACACACACACACACACACACACACACACACACACACACACACACACACACACACACAACACACACACCTCTTAAAAACTTAAACACACACACCTACCACTCACTTGTCCAGTCATGATCCACAGTCCACACATCTTCAGGAATTCAACTTACATATCTGCAGACCAGGAATATGTAAAAGATGGGTCAGACATTTCACAGATGCAGAAGGTCTTCTGCGTCTGTGTGACCTGATGCAAAAGGCATTCTTAAAGAAGAAAAACCTTAAAAAAGAAAAGTTTTTTTTTTTTTTTTAAAAGAAACAGGGCAGCAGAGGTGCCGGTATGCCGTACCAGACCAAAAAATGCCCTGCTTTTATCCAAAAACTGCCTCAATCCCCCTTTTAGTAAAACCATTTTGTTGACTTTATGCAACTCTAATGTCCAACTATGATAAAATAATAATAATAATAATAATGACCACAGTAGTAAAGTGCCAGTGAGGTGTAAAATTATTGGTTTAGCTACAAAATTACTCAATTGGGAAAAAAACTGACACATTTAAGACAAATATCCACTGCTGATTAAAATATATCTATAGAAAAAAAATGATTTTTCTTGGTGAACAACAATCCTGAAGACAAATAGGTGGTGATACTATTCAGTCTTATGAACACCTTCATCTTGTAGTATTTTGGAACTAGGGTTAAGTGATGAAACTAAAGGATAAAAGCTTTAAGAAAATCACCGAAACATTAAAGGGACATTCCAAACACAAACTCTAATGATAATGAAAATGTATTCTTCTAATTAGTGCAACCAAAAGGTCAATGGAAGTGTGAGTTGAAGCATTGTACAGTAAACTGAATGTGATGTGTGCTTAAATGTAGCATTAATATATCATTTAATTTAGAGTATGTATGGTATTGCCACTGAAGCCTGTCAGAGAAAGATGTCATCTAAAGGAAATGTGACATTTCCAAGAGTGTTCAAACTACCACTGAGTATGGAAACAACAGACAGAGATATGCAACAGCTAAAACAGTATAATGTACCTGTTAGCACAACACATGAAGCTAAAATTCAGTCAGATAACCAGAAAGGTAAACATTTTGTTAGTGGTGTAATAACAAAAATCATGACATAAAGGTCTGTAACTTCAGAGAAGCAAAATTCCATACGTATGTAAGGTTTGGACAAATAAAGCGGTTGTGCAATCTTCAAATACAGTCTACAGTACAGAATACTATTTTATCTTGAAAATAATACATCTGTTTATAAGGATTAAACAGAATTAGGATTGTTTTCAGTGTGATAAATAATAAAGAAAAATAGTTGTTCTTGTCTACTTTTTTGTAATCAGAACAAGGATTTAACAATTTAAAATGCTGAATTGAATTACATTATCAGTTTAATATTAGGAAGGAATGGTAGAATATGTTTTGTGGGGTATAATGAGTATCATTTCAATGTAAAGTTTACTGTGTCAGAATTATAAATGCTATAAAGGAATACACAACTAAGTAAATTGCCATGTATGCACTGATACCTCCTACATTGCATGGATGGTATTTTACATCTCATAATTAAAGTGAAACACATTACATTAAAATGATTCTGAAAAATAACATTTGACATTGTAGTACTTTTTCAAGTGGAGATAACAGTATTTAAAAATGACTGCAGAAATCCACACCTTCTTCTTCTTCTTTCGGCTGCTCCCATTAGGGGTCGCCACAGCAGATCAACTGTTTCCATTTCTTCCTGTCCTCTGCATCTTGCTCTGTCACACCAACCGCCTGCATGTCCTTTCTCACCACATCCATAAACCTTATCTTAGGCCTTCCTCTTTTCCTGTTACCTGGCAGTGTGGTGTTATAGTGCATAAGGTCATATTTAAAACAGGCACATCAATGCTCTAAAGGAAAGGATATCATGAAGGAGGATAAAATATAATTTGAAATTCTCTCACATGATCAGGACAGTTTTAAATAAATTTATAGCAATAATCTACTGTCTTTTAAACTACAGTATCTTTAACACCATTGCTTCAGTATGGATCATATCTACACTGCTGCTAAGATATGGGAAGTTAGCTAGGCATACTCCGTCTGCTCAATGAGCACATCTCAATTGTTAGCATTTGTCAGAAAAGTTTATTATGACTTGTCAGAAGACATTTGCAGTTGTCTGTTTGTCATGACATCAAGCTGTACTTTAAGAAACACACTTTATAGCTGTAGGATGCAACCACTGAGAAAGCTACATTTATTATTAAATGTGCATGGAGCAAAATTTGGAGAGGTACATTTTTTAAATGTGAGGTGGGGTGGAAGGTAGCAGGTTATGAATACAGAATAATAGTCTCTGACTATTCGGGAGGACTTCTATGATTTTCTCAAAACTGTAGTAAGAGCTGCCTCACAAACAGTGACAGCATAGCTTAGGAACTGTGTGTGCGTGTTTTTATTATGTGAATGCAAGTCATTCAGAAAAAAAAAAACTCATTTCAAAGCTTAGAATGGTTTAATGATTCATAACTTGAAGTTGCCTAGTGTGTACAAAGCCTAGGAGGATTTTCTTCTGTTATAATCCTATAGAAAATTATATTGCAGTCAGTTTAATGAAGCAGAAAGCACAACATTAAAAATGCCAGCGGCTTTTCTTTTTAACTACTCTACATTTCAGCCCAAGAGGCTGCGGTGGTTCAGCCGTTAGCATTGTCACCTCACAGCAAGAGGTTCTCCCATTCGATTCTCGGCAGGAGCGCCTTCTGTGTGGAGTCTGCCTATCCTCCCCTCGGTCGAGTGACGTTTAAAGATATGCAGGTACGTACATGTGTGAATGGGTGTGCCTTCGGGCTGGCAACTCGGCACCATAAAATCCACTGCCAATCCTTAGTGGACTGGAGTTCCGCTGTGGTGACCCCTGACCGGGAAAAGCCAAAAGACTTTAGTAAAAACATCTCCACTTCTCACCATTTTCTGTTCTGTCCCTTTTTTCATTTGTAGAGAAGTACTGATTATAATCACTGAATAAAAGCATACATTACAGTTATGGATCATAACTGTTTGTTTTATTTTAACTTACAGAAAAGATGCTCAGCAGTGGCTTTTGTGTCTGCGTTATTTTGTGAGACAGGATGAAGCATTACGTGTGTTTTTCTGATTCACTTACAGGCTTTTAACTTTCCCAGAAAACTCGAGAGAGTGATGTGAGATGAAACTATAGAAAGTAGACATTTTAAAATGTGTCCCTGGACTTGGGCCTTTTGTGGTATGTAGAAGTTCCGCAGATAACTAAAAAGGCAAAGGTATTTATAACAAATAAAAAAAGTGTCTTAGAAAAAGAGCAGTATTACTAAACAGTATTCAAAACACTGTGGAGACCCATTTTGTTATATATTTAAATGCCAGCTCTGACTTGGTTAATTTGATTCTGCCTCATTTTCAGAGATTGGATACTTAATATTTGATGGTTGATTGTCAGTCAGTTTGTGAATCAAGTCTGCAACTAACCAGCTATTTTCATGTTGCAAACCTCACACGTGTATAAAATCAGTGAAGGAAAAAGTAAAACATAAAAATTGTTTCAGTAGAATTACCTGTCTTTGAAAATTCAAAACATATTAACACTATTTAGCTAACATGAGTAAAAGAAAAGCTGATTCAGCCTAAGCTACCTGTTTAGGTCTGAGTCTATTTAAAGAGTCATTTGTTACCATCGACAATGTCAGGATTCTGCTCACTGTCAACCAAAGCAGGAAAGCCCTTCCTTGTTTAAGATATCATGAGTGGTACATTCCAGATACAATGGCCAGACTTCTGTGAAAAAGTATAGCAGAAATGATTAAATGCTATCAGATTCCTCAAAGTCAGATGGTAGCCTGCTAGCCGATATAACACCGATACTGTCTCCTGGTCCTGAAGTAATAAGGGTCTGATATAGATAAGTGTGATGCCAGAGTTATGATCTCATTCCCATGGGTGCAAGGCAAGGAACTTAACAACAGCTATGATGCCTGTCTATCAGAAGATATTTTTTTAAAGACATGACTTTTGCAATTTTAGAAGCTGGGTATTATGTAGGTAGCTATAAAACAGAAGGTACATGTGATCTCGAAGACACATGTGAGATATCAATAATTATTTTGCTGTGCAGTGTGCACACTTTTAAAACCAGTTAAAAAAAGTCCCAGTTGCTGTCACCAGACCCTTTGCCAAATATTAAATACCTTCACCAAATAAAAATAATTTACTTGAAGATAAATACCATATATTTGCATCCCATAGCTATATAACTATTTTGTTGTGCACACCTTTTAAGACCAGCTCCTCATCAAATTCATACTTTTTAGTACTAGGCCCTTTACAAATACATTCACCTCAAAAAAGTAACAGTTTATGAATGCTGTGTGTTGGTATCAGACAGTGTATGTCTGTGCAAACAAAAGTTTATCCACAACCTTCTATCTCTCAACCCCTAAAAGCATATTATCAGGAGACATTCACCCTAACCCAGGCCTTCTAAAACACTGAAAAATAAAAGAAAATACAGGAGAAGAGTGAATATCAAACACCACTCTTCTTCTTTAAACTTCTTTTTTGCAAGGGGAGGCAAGACCCCCCCCCAAAAAAAAGTTTAGTTGTGTACACTTACCATAAATGTAGATGTTCGAATGTATTCACTGTTGCAGTCATCACACTTGGGTTATCTGCCTGCAGGTAGCCCTCAGTCGGCCCGAATACCAAAGTCTTGGGATTTCTGCATCGGATGCTGTCGCTTCTTCCATGACGTCAGGGCATCAGGGGTATAAAACATGCAGCCGACGCCATTACATCAGTTTTTCTTGCCCCCAGATGTCAGGAGCCCCCCAAATAGGAAGCAATTACATGGTGTGGAACACCCCCAGTAAAAAGTAAATACCAATGTTATAAGATATGGACAAACAAAAAGGATAGGTAGAAGTATAGAGAAGTCAGGGGGCTGGAGGGAGGATAACCAGGACTGCAACAGTAAATACAGTTGAACATCTACATTTATGGTAAGTGTACACAACTGTGCTATGTTCTTCGTTTTTCACTGTTGCAGTCATAACACTTGGGTTGATTCCCAAAGCTGAGGAAGGGTGGAGGCAGTCAAGAAGCATTAGGACTAGCTAGCAGGCCCTGTAAGACTGCTGTGGCAAATCCAGCTCTGGATTTAGAAAAGATAGGTAAGTGGTAATGTTTGGTGAAGGTGTGTACAGAGCTCCAGGTTGCAGCTTCCAGGATGTCCCTGGTAGGAACTCCTCCCCTGAGAAATGTTGTAGAGGTTGATGTAGCCCTGGTGGAACGTGTTCTGATCGCCTGTGGGGTAGGTTTCCCATGGTGTTTGTAGCAGAAATGGATGCAGTGTGCTATCCATTTAGAAATGGTTTGGTTTGAAATGGCCCTGCCCTCTGCCCCTGTAGCAAAGCTGACTAGCAGCTGATCAGATTTTTTGAAAGGTTTAGTCCTGTCCAGATAGAACCTAAGCTGCCTGTGCACGTCCAGGGAGTGTAGGATCCTTTCCCCCTTATTCTGAGAATTAGGGAAAAAGGTTGGCAAATGAATGGATTGGTTTAAAGCCACACTAGATACCACCTTGGGTATAAAAGATGGGTTAGTCCTGAGGGAAACCCTGTTCCACATGGAAGATAATGAAGGGTTCCACGGCCATAAGGGCCTACAATTCAGACACTCTTCTTGCTAACGTGATGGCTAGAAGGAAATCTGTTTTCCAAGAGAGGAATTTTAACTCTGCTGTAGCGGCAGGTTCAAAGGGTGAGTGTGAGCTTCTCCAATACAAAGTTAAGGTCCCAGGCTGGAGTGGGAGCTCTCCTGGGGGGGGGGGGTGGTGGTCTTAAATTTTTGGCTCCTCTCAGGAACTGTTTGACCAGAGGATGAGAGAAGAGGGGTGGCTCAGTATTATAATGAGCTGAGATGGCAGAGGCATGAATCTTAATTGAAGAGAAGGATAGGCCTTTGTGGAGCATTTCTGTTAAGTAATTTAGTATATGAGGTAAGCTGGGCACAGTTGTCTCCATTCCCTGAGACTGGCTCCAAGTACAGTATATTTTCCACTTTTCTGAATAGGATTTTCTAGTACTAGGCCTCCTTGCCTCAAGGATGACATCCAGGACCTGTTTACTGAGGGTTGCTGGTGATGAGTTCAGGGGATGAGCCAGGCTGCTAGGTTCAGGGTTTGTAGCTGAGGATGCAAAATCTGGCCCTCCTGCTGGGACAGCAGGGAAGGGGTCTGAGGCAGGTGCCATGGTGGCACTACTGTCAGACTGTGCAAAAGTGGGTACCAGTGCTGGCGTGGCCAGTCTGGTGCAAGCAGGATTGTCCTTGGCTTGTCCTGTTTGATCTTTAGTAGAACCTTCGAGAGGAGGGGCAGAGGGGGAAAGGCATAGTTTGAGAGGTTTTCCCATGTAAAGGACAGGGCATCCACTTTCCATGCTTGGCTGTAGGGAGTTCTGGTGCAATATTTGCTCAATTGATAGTTCTGCGCTGAAGCAAACAAGTCCACCTCTGGTGCCGCCCACCTGTGGATCAGAAGCTTGAATGATTTGGGTTCCAGTTTCCACTTATGTGGGTCCATTAGACTTCTGCTCAAGTCGTCTGCCAGTGAATTTAGTTTGCCTGGCAGGAATTGAGCTTGCAGGTACACTTGATTGTTCAAGGCTGTGTTCCACAGAGCCATGGCTAACCTGCAGAGTGGGTAGGAATGGGTTCCCCCCCTGCTTGTTCATGTACCACATAACTGTAGTGTTGTCTGTCTTTATCAGTAGTTGCCCTGGAAGAATAAGGCATTTGAAGGCTGTCAGAGCATTCTGTACAGCTAATATTTCTTTTTGATTGATACACAGGTGCATTTGCTTTGGGCTCCATTTGCCTTGAATGCATTGTCCTGCCATGTGAGCCCCCCATGCATAGTCTGATGCATCTGTTGTTAGGATTTGGGCGGCAGGGGGTTGAGTGAAAGTGAGTCCCTTGTTGTGGTAGCAGGCCTCTGCCCACCAAAGGAACTCTGTCCTTAGACAAGGAATGATAGGAATCATTGTTTCCAGGACTTGAGAATGTTGACCCCAGAGACTTTTTAAGTACCATTGAAGTTTCCTCATATGCAGTCTTGCATATAGAATTAGTAGAATGCAAGAGGCCATGAACCCTAGGGCTTGCAGTATTTATTTTTTTTTTTTTTTTTTTTGCAGATAGCTGGGTTTGGGTGGCTAGTAGATTGAAGTAGTTTGTCAAATAAATTTGTTTTTCTGGAGTGAGGAATGCCATCTGGGAAGTTGTTTTCAAGCTTGCTTCCAGGAATACAATCTTTTGGCTGGGTACCAGATATGATTTCTTTTCATTTATGGTATAACCCAGTAAAATTAGAAGTCTCTTTACAAATGTCAGGAGCTGGAATAGCAATTCCTGACTGTCCGCCTGAATCAGGCAATTGTCCAAGTATGGGTAAATTTGAATTTTTCTCTGCCTGCAATATGCAATGGCTGGAGCTAGGCCTTTTGTGAATACCCTGGTGCAATAGATAAGCCAAAGATAAGTGCAGAGAACTGATAGTGCATAGAGCCTGTTCTGAAACTCAGATATTTCCTGCAAGATTCCCTTATGGGGATGTGCATATAAGCTTCTTTTAAGTCTAGGGTGGCTAGCCAGGAGTCCTTGGCTAACATAGGAAGCAGCTGTTGGAGTGTAAGCATTTTGAATCTTGGAACCACCAAGAAGGTGCTGAGAATAGACAGATCCAGGCTAGGACGCCAAGAGTTTTCTTTTCTGGGTACTAGAAACAGTCTGGAGTAAAAACCTTGTCCCATTTGCTCTGCTGGGACAGGTTGAATAGCCTTGATACTGAGAAGAGAAATTACTTGCTTTTGGGCCTCTGCCCACTGGTTTGGGGGGAGGTCTGGCTATCCACTTGGGATTGGCAGTGAGTGGGAGTAGAATCTGTATCCCTGGGATATAGTGTTCAAGACCCATCTGTCCTGGGTAATGTACTCCCAGTTTTTTGCATGCAGGGCTAATTTTCCTCCTAAGGGTACAAGTACTTGGGCAAGGCTTGGAAGAATTAAGGATAAGTCATTGTGAATATTTACCATAGGGTAGTGGCTTACTACTCCCTGTTTTTGAGGTGGGAGCACTCCATTGTTTAGATCTGTGAATACCCTGAGTACCCTGTAATCTTGGTGGTCTGCTGCCCCTGGGTTTGGACTGAGAAGGTCAGGGAGGGACTGGAAAAGACCACTTTTTAGAAGGCCAATGCCTACTGAATCTAGGTGGCTGTACCTGTAGGAAACCTTTAACAGTTTGCATAGATTTAGCTTTTTCCTCCATCGTTTTGAGGACTTCATGTGCTTTAGTACCAAACAGGTGTTCTTGGTGTAATGGAGCATCTAGTAATTTTGCTTTGACATGGTCTGGCAAGATTTGTTCCTTAAGCCAAGCATGCCTTCTAAGAACAGACCCAGTGTGACAGCAGCCCTGCAAGATGCCTCTAAGGCATCAAAACCACATTGCAAAGTATGTTTTCCAACTTGGTTAGCAGAATGCATTAACTCTTGTAAATCTTTATATTCTGTACAATCAGGAATCAACATAATTTTCTATTTAATTAGCTCCATAATATGTTGCTGATACTTTAATATATGAAACTGGCAATTTAATGCCCTGATGGCAAGAGTAGCAGAGTGTATACCTTCTTACCCCATCTGTCTACAGCCCTAGAATCCCTGTCCAAAGGGGTAGGGTTTTTGGCTGTAGTAGCCTTAATGCCTTTAGGTCCTTGGTAAATGGTCTCTGGATACACAGCAGGATTCTTAGAGAGAAAGTTGTGGGAGTCAGGTACTCTGTAGTACCTGTCAGGTTTCCTGGGAGCTGGAGGCAAAGTATCAGGGGTAAGGCTGGATTCCATGAAGACATCATCTACAATTTCCAGAACAGGAGGGATCGCTAGTGGCCTGTGCTGAGGCAGGTTTAAAAATTCCCTGAGTCTCTTTTTGGACTGTGGGTAGTCCTGGCACTCCCAGCCGAAATGCTCTCTAAGGATATGCAGGGTTTCACCAAAAGAAAAATCCTCTGGTGAAGAAGCAGAGGGAATGGAATCCTCTGCATCAGAAACCTCATAGGTAGGTAAAGGTATATCCTGGTAATCAGAATGGCCAGAGTCACCGGACTTATGATCTGAAGAATCAGAAGGAAAATCAGTTCTAGGTCTTTTAGAGGGGAAGGCTGGCTTCCCCTAATTAAAGTAATAAGGTCTTCAGTCATTCTAAGCATTTGTTTCTGTGGCATGGGGGCCTGAGAATGCACTTTGGTCGTCGGTTTCCTAGGCATAGTGCGAACGCTGGGCCTGAGAAATTCGGTATTTTTGGTTTGAAACAAAGTCGTCCATTTAATATGAACATCGGAATGCCTGATACAGTTTAAAATAAGTCATCAGTTTAAGTAGTCCTAACAGTGGCAAGCCAAGCTATTTTGAGAGTCATATGTGATCGTGCCACTACTCGAAGAAACCTACTGTTTCAGTTACAGACAATGACAGAAAAATCTCAGTGTAGAGTGTGTGGATCCAAAAAGTCATCCAATAAAGCAACTCTCTGGGGTGAAAAATTGATGAGTGGAAGAGACAGTAACATACAGACGACTATCCTTCAGTTCTTCACTGAACTTGCCATTCAACGACAAAGCATGGCAAAATCTCTGAAAGCATAAATTTCCTGTATGAATTTTTTTAACAAGTCAGGCTGCTAAGTGTAAATACTCTTTAGAACTGTCTATGCATTTATATCTTAAAGTTGCATGTAACAAAGTTATAGACCAGCCAGATGAAAGTTTAAAGCAATGTGATTAATCTGTCTTTTCTAAGCATAATGCAAAACCAGCTATTGTATGTAAAGGTACGTTAGGATATTTTCAGTACATGCTGCATCATCCTGCAGTTGTTCCATCTGTAGTAATCCCTGTACATATCATTACATACCAGGTAAACAATATGTTCAAACATTACAAACTCTAGTCAGCCAGTTTGATGCTTTTTCAAAGCTATAAATGTTAATAAAGATTATGCTTTTAAAAGGAGAGAAACAATACAACTATCGACATACTGCTTAAAGCATGTACAAGACTTAATGCAAGGGTTTAAAGATGAAATAATAACTGTTTTGCAGAGCTTAAAGGTAGAAGCAGATAAGTCAGGAGACAGAAATTATGAAACCTCCTCCTCCACCTCTGCACACAGTAGAAAACAAATTCATGGTGACATGTCTCCATTAACAGCACTTTCAGCAGCAAAAGGGTAGTGTCATAGATCAAAACTACAAATCATGCCAAAATAGGATGATAAAAAGGTCTTTTTCAGAATTTAATTACATTTGAAGACCAGACAGAACATCTCAAGGGGACTGGAATAATGATTTACAAAAAATGTTTTAAAGCTTTTGTCCCAAAGTACTTAAAAGAATACATGAAACAGCATATGTTATAGTTACTACAGAATGCTTACAGTCAAATTTGTAGGCATTCACTCAAAAGACACAGGCTGATCCAAGGCTGCTTGAGCATTTTAAGATCACTAAACATGATAATTTGTTATAAAATGCTAGATTATAAAAGCAGGCATTTCAAGTAGTCTATGGATATTCTAATCAAAACCAGATGTAGTATCAGAATTGACAGAAACCTTTTTGCAGCACATACAGGGGTTAGACAATGCATCAAGCTAAATGTTTCTAGTAAGGGAAACTGTATACAAGAAGCTTCACAAATGATTATTAAGTAAGTAAAA